>NC_056736.1:658773599-658843599 GCF_019279795.1 Protopterus annectens | reverse complement strand
TGATGGTCATTAAAGCATTGCTACTTGCAACAGGCACTGCAACAACATGCATTTTCTGAATAATGAGCATAAATCAACAGTATATAAATGACAGAAAATCCGAACATTCTGCAAAATCAAGGACAGATGAAAAGCCATTGTAGTACTTGTTTCTGTCTTGGATGGGGGGGGGGGGGGGGCACTCTTGTACTGCATAACTGCCCCTTGCCTTGCTTGGACACATCCGGAGTCACTACATAGGGGAGTGGGGTGCAACAATTATGTCACAATTTGAAATGTCTCTGGCTGACGGTGATGGCCCTGACACATTTGTCATACCTCTCAACCTCCAAGCAAGAAATCTGGACAAAGCCATAAATAGAAGTAGAAAAGCCCCAAAAATAAATATTGCTCTTATAAACTTAGAAAGATAATAGAATAGTAGGCCTTCCATTTTTCTGAAGGGTATGAAATCTGAAATGCAAATGTCTGTCATTAGTTTCTAAATTCAATCTTTATTTGCCAGAAAACCACAATTTTATTAAAAACAGACCAAAAATGAGATGCAAAAATATAAAATGGCCACACAATACAGCTGGGAACCTGTCAAAGAAGGGTCACTTAATATTGGTACTGTTAAGTTGAGCAGCTGACAAAATAAGAGAATCTACATGCATTTCTGAAATAAAGGTAATATATAACTGATCATTGCAATTTATTAATTGTAAACCCTCCACACTTTCTTCCAAAATTGCCATTTTGTGGAGGAATTATTAGGGGGAGAACAACATTTTGAGCCAAAGTCAGAGACCGTTGAGAGGTTTGGATATATGTAATTCTATGAAGCAATTTTATATGCATGTACCTCTTAAAGCAGGAAATCTGGCCAAGGCCAAATATACTGGGGGGACATGCAGACAGTACTAAAAATTGCTGTATAAACCTGGACAGTTGATAGAATAATAGGTCTTACTTTAGCATGCATTTTCTGATGGGTATGAAGTCTGAAACTCATTATTTAGTGACTTCATTCCTAAATGATTTACCAGAAAAACCACAAATTTTTATGAGAACAAAGCAAAAATATATTCATTCTGCGAAAATCTGGACAGTTGAGCAGTATAGTTCAGCTGGGGCTGTCTTTGAGTTTTCCGCCCCCCCCCTCACAAAATCATGGTCTAATGGGGCCTACCCCCTGCAGCCCTTCCCCACCCTCACAAAATCATGGTCTAATGGGGCCTACCCCCTGCAGCCATTCCAATATCCCATTACTTGGCTATTTCACCCCATTTACCATAAACTCTAATGTGCATACTGCTTTACGTCTATGATGATTTGGATTTCTTTAAGTTTCATTTTACATTTTACAGCACAAACACTAATAGATGTGCTAAACAAAGCAATGCAGTCTCACAATGAGAATAGACTTTGCATTAAAACTTCTCTGACCTTGAAACTCACATTCATTGAAACAGCATTGAAAACCACAGTCAAAGAACGTACATCTGGCCAGTGGCAAATAGATTAACTTTGGGCTGTTTTCAAATCGTAAGCCCCTTGCACATGAAACATACATGTGTTCTTTGATACACCTTCCTGATTGTATTATACAGTACAGTTAGAGGGCGTTTTATTTAACATTTTTCCAGTAAACAATGAAACAAAATGCATGCACCAGGAATGACAAACTTGCCTAATTCAGAACATTTCAATCATAAGTCTACTCAAGCTTCTACAGTACACAAATATCAGTAAATATGCACAATCTCTGCAGAAGTAAAGGCCTTCTAAATTCCACATTAGAGATCTGTAACAAATGAAGAGGTTGCTGCTAGCAAACAGCTTTTATATTTCATAGTTTCATCTACAAATCCTGTTGCCCTTGACGTATAAATTGCCCATGTTGCAGTAAAAAAAAAGCTAGTAATATTGCGATAGAATAAAATATTGCAATGGGGAATGGATGGCAAACTGATAACAGGTTGATGGTTACTAGGTATTTCTGTCAAAGAAGACATGAAGACTGCAGCATCCACCCCCTTTAAAAGTACAACACGGTACAGTATTAAAATGATTCTACTTACTGTGGGAGTAGAACCCGCAACCTTTTGCATCAAAAGCAAGTACACTACCTGTTGTGCTATTAACAGTGGAAGCAGACTCTGCATAAGCAGCACTAAACCTCTGTTCCCCTGAAGCTCTTGGCTGCTTGTAAAATCCACTCTACATTCAACTGTATCTCTTAAGTTTGCAGCACATTAGCACAAGAAATCTGGAAAAAGCCATAATTTATTTGGGGGGGGGGGTCAAAAGCCCAAAAACCAGGGACACACTGCTTATATAATCTTGGAAAGTTGCTAGAATAAAATGCCCTCCATACAATTCGCTACCAAGTCTTGAACCCAGACCCCTGTGACTATGAACCCAGACCCCTGTGCACTACAGTCAGAGAAACATACCAGTATGCTAAATCAGCTGTTTCTTGAAAAAACTGAAGACTGAAGTTAAGTGGCTATCATTTAGTGAATTCAGTTCTCACCATAGCTCTCCACCTCTTGGCACAAAACACCTGGACAAAGCCAATAATGTGGGGAATACAGCCCCCAAACATTCAGTTCTTCCCATAGTTATGTTCCCTCTGTTAGTTTTAAGTGAGTATCTCGGATGCCCGTCTCATCTCAAAAGTTTAACTTGAGGGCACATGTTTTCTGGCCCCTCTATTAATTTTGAGTATCCAGTTGTTTCTACACTCTTGTAGATTTAAGTGTGTACATCAGTTGGTGACTATCCTAGCCTCTAGCAAGATACCTTTTTCATTGTTTTATTATGCTTTATAGGTTTATATCAGATTGCTTCATTAAATATCCAAGGGAAATATGAAAGTAATTCATCCTAGGGTAGTTTTTTTCTCGGCCATTACCGTTATATTCAGTAATGGAATGCCCAGTGTTTTAGGGACCTTCCTTTATCACTACCATATCAGTACTTTGGTTAGTAGCATTCTCAATTTTTAATGTTGGCTGAATATCCAAAACTATGCACAGTCTGTTAAACTGCATTATTATGTTTCCATTTACCGGTAACCTACACCAGTTTAGAGATTCACCCAATGACAGACTGCTTTCAAATTGCTTTACTACAGCAAAGATGTTTTATCCCCCCCCCCCCCCCCCAATATACACGTTGTTCAAAACATTTGTACAATGGACTACTAATGCGTTCTGTCTGTGGTGGTGGAAAAAGTTTGTGGAGTTCCAGGGCTTGGGCTTTAAAATACCTGCTGTTGGAAGTAAGGTCCACATTTATTTGATCTTGCTAATCTCTTTTGATAAGATTATTTTTATTGCATGGTTCTCTGCTACTTTCTAGACTGCACACGCTCTGCAGAGACTACACTTTTTTAGAACTGCACACGTGACTTCATGTGGGGGGAATTGAAGGGATATAGCTGTATGTCCATTTTCTGTCTGTTGCCATCACCAAGCAGGGTGGATGTGATGTCTTCATTAAAATGTTGGTGATGGCAGTAGGTTATACCTACTACAATTTTTATTTATTTATTTTTAAATTGTCATTGGGGGAGGGGAGTCCTCCAGTATTTGAAGAATTTTCTCCTTCCCCTCCACAGTGTAGTGGCTTAGAATAGATGCTAATTGTAGAAATTTAACTTTGAAATATCTGAGGTTAAGGCGTTCACCACAGAGTACATTCTGCAGGGTATATCAGGTTGTAAATGGTTACTAGAATTAATCTCTTAGTTCATGGTTTGATTTCTCTTCCTCCATTTGCTAAATTGTGTAGTGTAACTCTGAGCAAGTTGGTAAACCAGGCAATGCTCACCAGTTGCATCCTGGTGAATAAAACTACAGTAAACTCCTGGTTAACAGGCAACCATGGAGTTTGGTAGATGCCAGATAACTGTAGTTTCTGGCTACTTGAGAGTTGCTATTAAAAATATGTCTGACTAATACTGTACCCTGTACTAACTGTTTGGTTTGACTTGTTAGGTCGGGAAGAGGGAATTTATTCCTATTTTCCTTTATAAAACTAAAAAAAAAAGGTATGTTTCTGTGGGGGGGGGGGATAGAAAGTGAAACACATAATTGTACTGTTTCTTCAATTTTCTGGTTGCTTGAGTTTCGGTTACTTCCCATATTGATGAAGTTGTATTTATCTGTTTGTAATACTTTTGTTCATTTAAGTCTGCATTTTAATTGAGGTGCATCTCTGACAGTAAAGTCTGTTTGCCAGTTTCTCTGGATCAGCATTTGAAAGCCGCTTGCAAAAATGTTTTTTTACCATAACTTTCCCTGTAGTGAGTAACTGTTCTTGCTGGTGTTATGGAGGAGAACCAAACTTCACATTATGAACTATAGCAGGAGTTTTTGAGCAGAGAATGCTTATGTCTTGAAGTCTTTAGCTTCCTTTTCTGAAAGTGAGGATGTTAAATTGCATAGGGAGAGAAGGAATAAACTGCATAAGTGGAAGGAAACTGAGGTTAAGGAATTTTTAATATGGTATTGAATTCTAAATGATCCTGTCTTATCAGGAGTACATTGGATTTAAACTGGTGTTGGGAGAAGGGAAATTAACAGGAAGATGACCAGCCAGACTGAAACTAGTGAACAAATGAGATTATAAATTGGTCACAATCTGTAAATATGGCTTTGCAAGAAAACGTGGCTGAGAATGATTGGACTTTTGACTTTGTTAAACTTGTGGGTTGGTTGACTTGCCTTTCTAAACATTTGTGTATGCTGTGTAGCATGTAGTTAGGTATTTTAAATGTAGGGGATTGAGATGTTTAAAGTAAGTACTTTTAATTTTAAGAAATATAGGCCTTTTCTGTCATGCCTTTTTGTTGTATTTTAAGTTACTATGCTGTGATCTTGGTCTGCTGTGGTGGGGTGTGGTGCAAAAAGTGCACTGACTATGTTGTATGGAGTTGAGATACTGTGTCTTGGCTTTTCCCAGTTAGGGGTCGCCACAGCAGAACTCCAGTCTGCTAATGATTGGCAGTGAATTTCAGTGTAGAGTTGCTGACCCGGCACCCAACTTACAAAGAAGGCACACCCACACACGCACGTGCCTATCTGCATGTAAATTCACTCAACTGCAGGCAGGACATGTGGACTCCACACAGAAGGCACTCTAGCTGAGAACTGAACTGAGGAACCTCTTGTATGAGCTGACAACGCTAACTGCTGCACCACTGCGGCATAGTTTGAAATTATTGGAAGTGAATAAGATAGCAGTTCCTAGCAGCCCTAATACTTCTGTGTATTTAGAACAGCAGTTTTTATGGCTAAAGGTTGATCTGATGTAGTTGACTTATTTGGTTTTCAACCTGTGGGTATACTTGTCTGAAACCCATTTCAGCCGTCGTATGGCTGTGCGATTTTACCATTTTCGGAGTGTTGTGATTTGACATTTAATCTCTAATGAGATTCAATCATTTTCGAAACAGAAAAAGTTCTACAGCATTATGCAGGGGGGCAAGCCCTCCTGCAACCCCCTACTTTAATATGTAAACTCTGAGATCGCACTACAGTGAGGGAAAGGATTCAATTTCCCGATCCCTGCTATAGTGTGATCTGCACCCAAAATGCAGACTTCAAATGAGCAAATGCCAATGTGCATTTGCTTATTTGAAAGTCGTACCTTTTTTCTTAATTTCTGAGATCTGGAGGTTATACTTTTGCACTTTGGCGAATCGTACAACCTCTGTATGAACAAATTAACGTATACTGTTACGGATTCGACTCTGCCAAATATCCAGCCTCTGATCTGAGCTCAAAGCTCCTCCCCTTACCCATAATGCCCCTGTCTCCTTCCTCCCTTCAGATCTCATTTGCAGCTGAAAAGTAAGCATTGTGTTCTGAGCTCTTGGCAGTTTAGTTACGTGAGTGTCTTTTGGGCTAATTTCTTTTTTTCTCTCTTCCTTTTCTGTCTCTTTTCTACCTCCCCTTCGTGTAGGTCGATCTTTCCTTGTGTGTGGTGAGTGTTATGAGCCGGATACCTTCAGCCAAGTTTCAGAAAGTGCACAGTGTGGCCATAAGCTCTCCCCAGCCGATGGCCACACTGTGCGTGGTGTGTCTTGAGTGTGGCCCATCTGCAGTCCTCCTGTTCTATCTGTGCCGGGTTTAACCCCAAGGCATTGAAGGACAGGAGGGATAAGCTCATCCTGAAGGGCCTACTTCTCTCCACGGGTACGGTAGCCCCTGCTTCACTCTTCCAGGTTTTCCCCCCTGAGCTTCCAGAGTCCAGCATCTGGTCTCCCTTGCAGCCCCCCCCCCCACACCGTCACTCCAGACAGCCTTGGTGAAGCAGAGATGGCTAGGATGATGCTGAAGTTCAGCTGCACCCAAATCCAGGTGGGAGTCCTGCTTGCCCCCTCTCCTTCCAGAGTGGGGAGCTCGCATTCATTCTTTCTTTACCATGATCACTCCTGATCCAACTTCCATTTCAGAGTCTTTGGATCCAAGGACCCTCAGGGTCGAGGGTTGGCAGTAAAGGTACCTTGTACCTAGATGCCGAGCATTGCCTTGAGCGTGTCTGATCATACCAGCTCTCAGAGCCGTGGCCTCTGCATTGGATCTGAGGGGTTGTTGTCAGCTCCAGGCGTTTCGGAGCACAGGCTTCCCCTCTGTTTCTCTGTGCCTGGAGTCTCGGCTCTGACTCCTCCTTCTGGTCAGAAGGAGTTGGCGGCTACTGGCCTTTCACAGGATGTCCATTCTCCTTCGGCCTTTGATGTGGTGGAGTGGGTAGTCTCAATTTCATTGAGACCCTTTACCATCTCATCCTCTGATTCTGCCCAGACTCCCTCCGTTTTGGGTACAGTCCTGGCCATCCTGCCATCTCTGGGACAACCTGTCACCGTTTTGCCTCAGGAAGCTCCTGTTTGGGAGCAGCAGGATGTTGGCGAGGCCTCCCCAGAGATTCCCACTGAGGAGGTTTCTCACAAATGCACGTGCAAAACGAGGCACTTGGACTCCCCATTGGAGTCTCCTTTGGAGACATCATGGAACCCCTTCGCCGAAGGAGGGGTTTGTCTGCCCAAAACCCAGTCTCAGATGAATCTCCGTTCCATTAGGCATTCTGTGCAGGCCCATCTAATTGAGTGCCCCCTCCTGATCCCTTGGTGGATCTCGTGACATGTCGGGTGTGGAATGAACTGGTCATGGTGGACCCCATCCCAAAGTGTCCTGACAGTTCTTGGCCCCCCCTATGGGCAGGCAGGATGTACTGGAACAAAGGGTCCCTGGTTGATATGGTGGTTGTAGGTGCCACCAAGCTCTTGCTCAGAACTCTTTGGTCCATCCTCCTGAGCAAGAATGAAGGGCGATGGATCATTTTGGGAAGCGGTGTACATTTCAGCCACCTTCTCAGTAAGGGCAGTGAATTACATGGCACATGTGCCTAGTAAAGGAGCACACCAAGTCTACTCCTGAGTCCATGTTGGCAGGAGACAAGATGATGTTTGCCATGCCTATGACCATTCTGAAGTCTGTCACTAATTCATGGTACTGAAGGAGCAGCTAGTGCAGCTGGTACATGCGTTACCATCAGGTGAAACACCTGGCTCCGGGTATGCCAGTTCAACTCTTTAAGGCATCATTCACCAATGCCCCGTATGATGGTTACTGCTTGTTTGGGAAGTCTGTATGTGAGACTTTGTCCAGAGTGCTAAGGATGGGAAGACTCTGTCTGCCGTTTGAGATCCGATTCTCCCCCTCAAAGATCCTTTTCTAGGAATCAAAGTCTTGGGCGTTTTCCTGGGACACTCGGGACTCAATCCCCTAGAGGCAGAGGGAGTTATGATAGATGCTGCACTAGAGGCAGAAGGGTCTGAGAAATTACAGGTCTTGAGAACTGTTCTCTGACAGACCCGCACAGCAGTGCTGAAGGACTGCCAGACTGCTTTTCTCTGGAGACATTTGGGGGCCAGTTATCACTACACCGAATAGAATGGGAGTCCATAACAGATGGTTGGGTTGCAGATCATATCCAGGGGCTAGTCAATCATGTTTCTCAAACTACCCCTTCCACTGAAACACCTCTCGGATATCCCACCCATGCAAAGGGAGGAGGCAGCACTAGAAATAAAAAAGCTGCTAAATAACAAGTCATCCAACCTGTCCCCTTGACCAGTCCAGATCAGGCATTTAGTCTAGGTACTTTTTAGTGCCAAAAAAAACTGGGGACCTAAGACCCATTTTGGATCTCTCCACCAGGAACCTGTCTGTTGCCAAGGCAAACTTCCAGATGGTCACACTTCAATCCATCCTGCCCTTCATGCAGGTGAACAACTGGATGTGCTCTGATATCAACCTCCAGGACATGTACTATCCTGTCGAGATGGATGGGTGCTCTTGGAGGTTCCTCGGCGTCTGGCTAGGTGCCAATCCATTATCAATTCAGATCCCTTCCCTTTGGTCTCCTCACAGCCCCCAGGATGTTCACCAAGGTGACTGGGAGTAGTAGAGGCTCACCTGAGGCTTCATGGTGTTCAGGTTTTCTCTTACCTGGACAATTGGCTCCTTGCTGCCCCTGCCAAGCCAGGGATTACTTCCTTCTCCTAGCACAAAGGTTGGACATTACCATCAATCTCAGCAAGTCATCGCTGATCCCATTTCAGACCTTGGACTTCATTAGGGCTTGATTTTAGACACTATGCAAACAAAAGTTTTCCTTGCACCAGACAGGATACACAGCCTGAAGCTGCATGTTCTTTACATCCAAGCTCAATCTCTGACCGCAGAAGTGGTACTGCGGGTGTTGGGGTCTGTGGTGGCCGCTATCAATTTGCTACCCTTGGCACTCCTTCATTTGCGGATTCTTCATTGGACTCCGGCAGTTCAATGGTCCTTGTTAGATCTGCCATTCTCATCCTGTTCAAATATCCTGAGTGTGCAGGGACTCTTCGGTGGTGGATTCATTCCCCGGACCTAGTCTGGGGACGTCCCTTCATCCAGTCGTCTCCTAGGGATGGTTGCTATCCAGACAGGCATGTCTAGTCTGATGCATCAAGAAACGGTGGGGGGGGGGGCAGATCTTGCCCCCTTGTTGCAATCTCCACCAGCTGTTTTCTGGTGTCAGCGCACATTCTGGAACAGTCCGACCTAGCGAACAGGCTCAGCAGATCTATCCTGATGCCTTATGAGTGGTCTCAGACTCCTTCAGTGGTGGAACAGATCTTTCAAAATTGGGGTCAGCCTTGCTGTGATCTAATTCACATCTCCTTTCAGTGCAAAATGCAGAGTTCCTTGCTCTGACCCCCCCCCCCTCGGGGAAGCCCCCAGAGATGCTGTGATTCATACTTGGCCTCCTAGTTTTCTGTATGTTTATCCTCCTCTACCCTTGATACCAAAGTTTCTTTTGAAAGCTCGCAGACTGGGGAGCTTTGCCCCAATCTGTCCTCGCAAAGTCTGGTTTCCCTCTCTGTGGTCTCGACTAGTACCTCCACCATGGACTTTGGATCCAGTTCCGGATCTCATTTCTCATTCCTCAGAGATTCTGCAACCAGACCTGGATAGTCTGAAGCTCACAGCTATGCTGCTGCAGGTCCCTTGATTTATTAGGACTCCTGGTTTATCTTCTGTTAAAACCATTCTGGTGGTGCCTCATAAGTCTTGTACTGTAGCAAGTGGAAACGTTTTTCTGTATGGGCTGCACAGCGTGCATTGGATCCCTTTACTGCTCTAGCTTCTGCAGTGTTGGATTTTTTTTGTCAGGCAATTTTCAACAAGGTGCCAGTTCGTCCATAGTATTGGCTGCAATTTCTAACTTTCATGTGGGGGAAAATGACTTTGGTTTCTTAACTTTGCAAGACCTTTCTTTTAAGGGTACCTTTCTTCTGAGACCCCCAGTGAAGGATCCTATGCCTCCGTGGGACCTTATACATTAGTGCTTCAGGCCTTGGTCTCACACCCCCCCCCCCCCTTTGAACCTGGAGCTTTGGTAGATTTGCAGTTTCTGTCTTGGAAGACTGCATTTTTAGTTGCCATTACTTTGGCCAGGAGAGTGTTCAGGCACCATCGATCAAGGTACCTTATGATTTTTCCTAAGGATAGAATGTCTTTGTGTATTAACCCAGCCTTTCTTCCCAAGGTAGCTTCAGAAGCCAATAATCAATCTCCCAGTCTTTCCAAATGTTCAAAATAAGGGAGAATACAAATTACAGGTGTTGAATGTTCATAGACGGTTATGATCCCGTTTGCACGGGACAAAAGCCTTTCATAAATCTAACCAACTTTTTGTTTCTTACTCTTAACTTTTTTAGGGAGACCAGTGTATTATTTGGGTGTATTCTACCAGTTCTATGGCTACTTCAGTGGCCTTTTGGCCCAGAGTGTCATTGGATGATGTCTGTTCTGTAGCTACTTGGTCCTCATTTCACATTACAGACTGGACATCGTATCCAGGAACAGAACATCTTTGGCTCCGGTGTGGTGGGAAATAGTCTTCCATGTTGGCTTTCCATGTGTATAGTAGCTGGGGACTCTTGTCCCACAGGCTGAAGATCAAATGAAGTCAACTACTTCAGATACAGAAATTATGTACTCACCATAACATTCCATCTGAGTAGTTGTACTTAATTTGTCTTCAACCATCCCTCCCTCCGACCTTGTCTGATTTGTTTGGGGACAATATACATATAAAAGTTGGACACCTTCAAGATGTCCTTTGTCCTGCTCATTGTTTAGAGAGGCTTTTTCTGATGGTGACAGTTTTGTTGGGTTGGGTGTGAGTCGCAGATTGGCCAGCAAACTCAAGGGAGGAAGGAGATGGGGGCATTATGGGTAAGGGGAGGAGCATCCAGCTTGGATCAGATGCTGGATATGCAGCAGTGTGTGATCTTGATGATCCGTAACCCACAGGTTGAAGACAAAATTAAGTACAACTACTCGGATGGAACTTTATGGTGAGTACATAATTTCTTCTTTTTTATTTTTTATTTTTTCTGCAAGCATATAAGCTGTCATACACATCTGGGAGGGGAATAAAGATGAAGGAACAGACCTCAAGCAGTGTAAGTGGGGAGTACAGACTGTAACCTGCTTTTAGCATGGGTAATGACATTAACTTTAGGTTGGGGTAACGAGACTGTATGCAGCTGTTGATTTGGATCCGTTCCTCCTATCTGGAGTGTTAAAAAAAAAAAATGACTAAGTCTTCAGTAGTTGTGTGTTCGAAGTTAAAAGGTTATGGGGGAATTCTGAAAATGTAACCTTTTTGTCTGAGTGCTTTAATTTTAAAGCAAAACCATTGAAAAACATGACACTGCTTCAGATGGAGAAGGCAAGAAACAATTGTAAAAAAAAAAAAAAATCGACAACATTATTAACTGCCTCATGTACACGGACAACCCTCTCCTCCCAACAAATTCCAACACATGTGAGAGATGCAACCATATAGCCATACTGGAGGCTAAGCTCTCTCAATTCAGTACTGGCGAAACCAGTCAGGAGGAGAAGGAAACGGCACTCGCTACAATTCCAGTCTCACATAGACCTACCACGACAGCAAACCAAACACATAAACACACAGAAACATACTTGGAGGCTCTAAATAAAAATCTGCCTAAGCAGCAGACACCCAAGCAACCGCTACCCCAAAACAAAACCCGTGCAACACATAGCTCACAAAGCCAGTGTGCTGAACAGTCACAGCCCTTAAGGCTAAACAGCACACCTGATACACTAGTAATAGGTGAGCCTATTGTCAGGCACACTGACGTCCCGCTCACCAGGCTGAACAAGGGGAAGGTCACGGTGAGCTGCCTGTCTGGCGCTAGGATCCGCCACATAACACAAGCACTCGGGTCACTCCAAGGCAAGTACAAATATGACTGTCATTGTCCATGCTGGTGTGAATGACCTGAGACGTACCTCTGTGGACTACATGAAAAGAGACATAGAGGAGCTCTGAGCATGTAGCCCAGGCCGGTATGACCCTGACCTTGAGTAGCATCTTACCCTCACCAAGAATGATGCCACAATATTGAAGACAAGATTATCAATTTCAACAATTGGCTTAAGTATTGGTGTCATTCAAAGGGGATCCAATGCCTGTCAGCCTGGGATGACATGCTCGACAAGCCACGATGCTTCGCTAGGGACGGCTTGCACCGGTCACCCCTGGGCTTTCAGATATTGGCAAAGGCTGTTGCTACCCCCGTAGTGCCTTTTTTAGGCAAGGCTCAAAAGATGAACCCACCTCTATAGGTATCGCAAGGGATAAGAAACTAAGAGTAATACTACTCAATGCCAGAAGTCTAAACCTCAAGATGCACTCACTCGAAACTCTCCATAGCATGGAGAACATAGATATCTGTGCAGTAACAGAAACCTGGTTCAAGGCTCCCGAGAGCACACCAGCACTACCAGGTTATACCTCATACCATGCTTTTTGGCCCCAAAACTTGGACCGAACCACAAAAGGAGGGGGAGTATCAATATTCGTCAAAGATGCCCACACCTCCAGGTTGGTGGCACAGCACGAACCATCAGAGACTCTCCATGTGCAAATAACAGTGGGTAAAACTGCCTTCCAGTTTATAGCCTGCTACAGACCACCCTCCCAAACCCAGGAACCCCACTCTGCCTTCCTGAGAACATTGGAAAATATGAAGGTCTCTCCAAACACCATTATATTGGGCGACTTCAACTACCCAAACATAGACTGGGAGCATTACTCAAGCTCCAACACCCTACCCAAAGGTTCCTAGAATTTATAAACTCAAATGCTATGGAACAACTTGTTACCACTCCCACAAGAGGGGAAAACATACTGGACCTGATCATCACCAACATGGGAACACTATGCTCCAGACCAGAAGTGTATCCCTCACTGGTAAGATCAGACCATAAACTAATCTCACTGGATATTCACATCCCGACTCCATCCCCTGCACTGAAAACCACATTGGAAAACTTCTCTAAAGCAAATTTCACCCTCCTCAAAACAGAGGTGGAATCCTTCACAGACCCCTGGCCTGTGGAAAATACAGCCCAAACCGCAGAATCCTTTATAAACACATTCTATGAAGACCTTCAGGAATGCATGGATCATGCAATCCCAAATAAAACCAAGACCCAGTCCTCCAAAGGCAGACGTCCTGTCTGGTGGACCCCAGCCATAAACAAACTATACAATAGAAGGAGGAAGCTACTACATGATGGAGCAAATTCCCAAAAAGGGAAGGCATCTCTGATCAGTATTAGCAAAAAACTATGGGCACTCATAAAATCGTCTAAGGTCAGCTTTGAGAGAAAAATTGCACAGGACACGAAGGATAATTACAAGGCTTTCTTTAGTTATGTTAGGAACCTGGGTGGGAATTCCCAGATATGCTTAGAATTAGTCCAAATGACAAAAAATACACCGAACCCACAGACATTGCCAACATCCTAGCTGACAGGTTCAGTGCAAACTTCTCAACCCCCCCCCCCCTCCCACCAAAAGGGCAAATATCTATCCCAGCAGAGTGCTTCCCCCCCTGACATCTCAGATGCTCTGGTAAGAGCTGCCCTCTCCAAAGCAAAAAAACGTGGGACTAGACGGTGTCCCGGGCTGTGTCCTACATTAACTCCAAGAAGAGCTAAACCCAAACATAAAACTACTGTTCAATTTCAGCCTTATTACAGGATATGTACCCAAAGAGTGGCATACAGCAACAGTGGTCCCTCTCCACAAAGGTGGTGCCTCAGCGGATCCTGGAAACTATCGCCCCATAAGCCTGACTAGCTTGGTCTGCAAAGCTATGGAAAGGATCATTACGGACCTCCTAAATAAAGATATTGAGGACCTACAGACACTGGATCCTACCCAGTTCGGCTTGAAGGACAGATCCTGCCTCTTAAACCTGGTTGATTTCTTTGAAACAGTCACCAAGGCCATTGACGAGGGGAAGGTGGTCCACGCAGCCTACCTGGACCTCGCAAAAGCCTTCGATACAATACCCCACTCTGGCATTATAGATAAGCTCACCAGCTTAAATATAAACTCCTATGTCACTAGATGGGTTGCAAACTGGCTCAAGGACAGAACCCACATGGTTAGAATTGCTGGAGCCATGTCAGACTCCAAACCAGTTACAAGTGGCGTCCCACAAGGCTCAGTCCTGGGACCTCTCTTGTTCAGTATATATTTCTCGGAGGTACAGGCCAACACTGAAGGACTGTGGCTGACCAAGTTTGCAGATGACTGCAAACTGGGCGCCATAATCTACTCTCCAGCTGACAAGCATCCTCCAAAAGGACCTCGTAGAAATGGACAACTGGTGCCAGAGTCCTGGCCTCAAGCTAAACGCCAAAAAGTGTAGTCATCCCCTTTGGCAAAAACAGTGCCCACAAATTACCACATAGGTGGTAATCCATTAAGTACAGAAGAAGTAATTTGGGACCTGGGGACCCAAGTCGATAGCAGTCTCTCATTTGACAACCACGTGGCCAAAGTGGTTAGACATTTTTATATAGCCCACCTAATCATGAAGGGATTCACATCTAGATCAGGGGAGGTCATCGTGCCTCTTTACTCATCCCTCAGGCCCATAATTGAGTACAATGCCCCTTTTGGGATGTACCTTACCAGACACCTGCAGCAACTGGAAAGACCCCAAAAGTACCTCACCAAGAGGATCAAAGGGCTCAAACAGATGCCATATGCTGCCCGGTTAAAGAAACTCCAGCTCTACTCAGTGGCATACCGCCTGCTCAGAGGCGATCTGTGCCTGATGTATGAAGCCATGTCCAACCCGGAATTAATGGACATGCTGCACCTCAGAAAATCCAAATCCCATCAAGCTATGCGCTCGCGAGACTTGAACCTCAGCACTGAAATAAATAGGACATGCTGGAGGGACAGATTCATAACCCAGAGGCTCCCTTCACTCTGCCTAACCTGGACTGGGATTTTATTCAGAGTCCCTCATTTCCTCTCTTCAAGAGGAATCTTGAGTGGATGGGAGATTGTAGGTTTACCCCGGGTATCACTTCTGTGTCACTGTTAGAGGCACAGTATACTAACCTCAAAAGGGCATAGCAAAATTAATTTAAAATGGGTGGTGAAAGCCAAACACACTCTGGCTAGGCTTATAAATGCCCTAGGGCAGATAGGCTATGTGCATGTAACCCAAAAGTTTGAAATGCACATTCAGGTCTGTTTATAATAGGTTAGAACAATAACTTCAATAGCTATGCTAGCTGTATTATCTTGGAACATAAATGACCTTTGAAGAATAGAAAAAAGGAATGAGTATTAGAAATGCAGAGTGCAAACAGCAATGCTGCAGAAGACCCATTTGGAAAGAAGAATGTGAATTTAATAAATCCATTTCTTATTCCACAGAATATCGGTGGTAAGTGTAATTTTTTTCTAATTGTTAGAGTAGCTCCAATAGTGATAGAAAAGGAAAAAAGATAATTAATAGTACCTTTATGGTAGTAAGACGCTATTGGCAAGGGGGAGGATTATGCTGACATGTATTTATATTCTACCAAAAACTATTATCGAGCTTAAAAATTTGGGAGAAATTTGCTTTTAGCAGAGAATGGGAGCTCTGTTTGCAGCACTGAGAATGTATTGGGGGACCTAAAAGGGAACAGTTTAACAAAAGGGTAGACTTCTGAAGAAAGTTATGAAAATGTTTGGTATGGAAGACCCTGAATTCAGTAGTAGGAATTTTGACAGAATTTGTGTATTATTCTCGAAGGTACCATAACTGGTGTAGACTAGATTGAAATTGTATCTTGCAGGGACATTGTATTTAGTTGGAAGCTACATCCAGTAACTTTCAGGGACATTGTATTTAGTTGGAAGCTACATCCAGTAACTTTCAAATCCGTAGAGAAATTAAAAATATGACACTGGCTCTTTCCTTCCTACCTCTTAAAAAGATAGGAATAAATTTGAGAGTTATTAGGGAAGATGGACATTTCTTCAGAAGTTATAGCTAGGGTGAGATGAAACAAAAATTGTGCTTAAAAATAAGGTAGAAAAAAGAAAGATGGTCAAATAGGAATTATTTGGAGGAACTGACCAAAGCTTTAAATATTGCAGAATAAGGGGAAACTGGCAGAACCAGAAGGCGCAACTGCGGAGTGCTACAGAGCAAAACTAAGGGAGAATCTGGAAAATATCCACAAGTTTAGAAATCTCCCGAACACAACTCTTAGCCTAACAGAAAATAGGATTTTCACCAAACTTAAGGAGCCTATAACTAGAGATTCTGTAGAAGTATTGGAGATTTTTAAAATTATGAAATGTAGAAATCTGAATGCAAATGGAAATATTTATGGAAGACTTATGCCACACTTGTAGGTAGATGAGGTTCAACAATTAACAGTTAAGGTAGGAGATGAGGGGGAGAAAATTAAAAGAGCTGGAAGGTTTTGTTTTAACAATATTTTAAAAGGAGCAGAAGATCCTATATCTTGGAAGAAGGCTGTAGTGGCTGTAATACCTAAAGAAGGTAAAGACTTGTCAGACCCAGTTTCATATAGACCATTTCAGTTTTATAGCATGATTGTGAAGTGCTTGTTCCATTTTATTTTATAACATTTGCTTGCTGGGAAAGTCCAACTTGGAACAAAGCCAATTTTCAGCTGCAGCTCTGGGAGAAATGCTCCAGATGCATGTCTTTGTAACATGGGAGGAAACCCACATAAATGCAGGGAGGGCATTCGGACTCCTCACAGAAGGCACTCCAGCCGAGAATCGAACCGGCGAACCTCTTTCTGTGAGGCGATAAGGCTGCCACTGAACCATCTTAACTAAAGAATGGTAAAGCTGTTGCAAAAATGGATCAGTGTGGTTTTGAGGAGGAGAGGCAAACATTTTAACATTAATGGAATCATGATGATCCCGAGGGAAGCAGACTTTAAGAAAGTACTGTTGTGTTTTTTTTTTTTTTTAAAGCGGAGAAAGCATTTGATGGAATGAGCTGGGATTTTGTGTAGGGCGGTGGAAGCACTTGCATGCCTTGATACAGTAATACTGTTAATTCAGAGGATGTGTAAAGGATTGGTGACAAGAATTAGTGTGACTGTTCTTTCTGATAAGTCCTCTTAACAGAGGAACCAAGCAAAGGTGTCCTTGTTTGTTTTTGCTCCCATTGGCAAAAAAAACAAACATAAGGGACTTTGGAAATTCAAGGATATAATTTGGCACTGCAATTAAAAGTTGGTTTTATTTTCAGATATTTTTTAATAAATCTGGAAAAGGATATTGCAGTACTATTGGAGCATTTCTTCAAGGTTTTGTTTTATCTTAATTTACAGCCATAGCCTTTTTGTTAGAGCCAATTTCAAAGCAGTTAACATTCTGTCTCACTAAGCCAGTTTCAATTAAAAAAAAAGTTGTTACTAGGCTTGCAGTCCAGGGGACCACTGACTGGGTGAGTAGAGACACTAAGCACAGGAAGTAATTTTGGTCTGCAGTAAGTGTTTAACACCACTTCCACTTGTTTCTCTTAATTTGAAGTCTGGGTCCCTGATGGCCATCTCTGCATCTTCCCCTTGAAGATGCAAGATATTTACCATACTGTCTAGACCCTAAGACCTATTGGAAGTGGCAGGAGCATCAATGAAAGATGTAACCAGTAGTGTTGCACATTGTGGGCTGACTATTAGAAAACTGAGCCCTTTCCTCTGATCAAAACACTATTTAATGTGGAGGTAGAGAGAAGGTTTGACCATTTAATCTACACAGGAGTAGGGCTTTCCATTTAGATCTTTGAACTCCTTGCTTAGCACAAGGGAGATTTTTAAAACTGCTTAAATATTTGTAGAGTACTGTTGACCAACTTGGAATAAATGCTTTTGAAGAGAGTTGCATACAGAATGTAGTAGTCTGTGATTTGTCACTTGTAATCGAAAGCAGAGTATCACTAGTGGGATGGGGGTGAGGGGGTGGCCACTTGTGGGAAATTTACTGGTTCTCTGAAATGTGGTATTAAGCATAAATAACCTACTTTTGGCTGTACTAGCTGCCCTGAAAAAGGCATGCAACTTTTTTATTCAGTTTTAATACAAGTAAGCTGTAGTTCTGCTGCTTTTGTCCTTGGTTATTGGAAGTGGTTGACTCCATAGTTGGTACACTGCTGTGGGTGCTGCTGCTGGATTCTGGATTTCCTTCATGACTGTTCGGTCCATGGCAATGTTTCTAGGCTCCTGTAGGTTGTCATCTGCTTCTCTGGTCCTTTTCAACCTGTTTATCCCACGTCATCTTTGGTGCAAATTTGTTAATTCTCCAGTTTGCCAAATCAACACAGCCCCTTGTTCTGGATCTATTTGCTGATTGTTGATTGCTGAAAACATCTGGTCTGGGTGCTTTAGTTTCTGTTGCGGTCACAAAGTGAGATTCACAAGATTTGGTGCAGGCATTGTATTTCGAGCTTGTTCAGGTCTGGCTTAGGAGGATCCATGTTTCTGTTCCATAAGAGAATTGGCAAGATCAGTGCCTGCAAAAGGTGAATCTTGGTGATAGAGATGTGTGTTCTCTTACATAGACATCACTTAAGTGAAGCAGATGGTGCAGTGCCTTTTTCAGTCCTGCTATGGACTTCAGCTGTTGATGCCACCTTCTCCTGGACTAGCAAACTCGGGTACTTGAATTCTTGCATTTTGTTCAGTCTGAGCTCCCCGAAGTGAATGATGACTTGTGACCTTTTGGTTGACATCACTTTGTGGTCTCGACTGCGTTTATCTGTAGGCCGTATGATTGGGCGATGCAGGCGATGTTGCAGAGGATATCTGCAGGCGCATCACTATGTGAAAATGGCATAGTCCTCTGCTAACATCTGATCAGTCACAGGGCTTTGTTGTACCGGACTCTGCTCCTGCCCTCAAGTACTCTCCTCATGATGGCATCCATCACTGTTGAACAGCAGTGGAGAAACCACATCCTCTTGGACTCCAGTCTGGATGGTAAGCTCTTCAGACAATTTGTTCCAAATGCCACCTGGCTGGATGGACCGTTGTAAGACGTTTGAAGGAATCTGATTTTCTTCAGCACATGCTTGGTCTCCAATGTCCACACCAGATTCTTTCCTCCATAAGCTGATGGATGGCAAATATTTGATCACAGCATCCTCTGGTCTGAAACAGGCCTGTTCTTGGTTTGCTCTCTCTTTCTGCAGCTTGGATTGTATAATCTACATAAAGACTTTTGACAATGATTGAGAGCAGGCTGATTCCATAGTTCTTTCATTCCCTGTTGTCCCCCTTCTTGTGGATGGGTACAATGATTGCCTTCTATGTGGATGGAATTGCTGTAGTTAACCCAACATGCACATTAATGCTTCTTAAATTTTACAGAGTAATTGTAAGTAAGGTTTTTGGACCAGACTTTGCAAAGTTGTATTTTTGTTAATTTAAGATGAACCATCTTAATATTCTGGAAGGTGAATGACTACCCATGCTGTTAAAAGATATGAAGTTCTCGTCTACATTACTCTTTCAACCCCACTTTGTATTGTTTCACGAAACGCATTTAGATGTACAAGAACATCTTAAGTTAGAGGGTTACTGATCTGGATATTACCATACCCAGGGGCCAGAAGAGTAAAACTAAAGTATTTTACCCAATAGCTCATCATGGTGATAAAGGTGGATTTTATTATGGTTACAGGACTCCTTGAGGGTAGGAGGGTTACCATTTTAAATGCCTATGTCTTGTCTTCCTCTCATCTAAAAGTAATTTAACAACTCTTTGAAATCCATTACATAAATTGGTTAGAATTCCAGGAGGGAATGTTTTGGCCAGGAGACTGGAGTACTATTTGTAATATTGATCCCTACTCTGGTCTACAACATGCCACTGCACCAGCACCGGATTACCATGGCCCCCAAAAACTAGCCAAGCAATGTTGGACAAGCATACCTATGTGATCAGACCTAGTCTGAAAAAGGTCTGTGGAGATCAGCGATCTAACCCTGGAAATGTAATATAATCAAGTCTTCCTGCCACCATATCTAAGGGGCATTTTTCACACTCCAGAATAAGGTTCAGTGCCAAGAGTGTGTGTGTGTGTGTGTGTTGGACTATGGTCTCATACAAATTTCAGATCGTGCTTCCTTGGAATTACATTTTGTTGTAAACAGTGTACCTTAAGAGCAGCTAGAGATTAAACTTCCTTTACTGTAAAGGAATAGTGTTTTGGTAGATCTTTGCATGTTCAAGCCTGCAGCAAGATTCACTTTTCTAGATTTTCAGCAATGGTACACCTTTTAAGTCATTGGGGGTATCTTGGGCAAATTTAAATGTGATAGCTTATCAAATAACCACTTAGCTCAGGTCTTTTCAGTCAATACAGGCCAAAACCTCCTGCATGTACACACACCCATCCACCCAACTGGTAAACTACTACTATCCCACACTATAGCCAAACTATGGAACAATCTCCCCACACCACTACGTAATATACCTAACCACAACAATTTCATATCCATGCATCTCTCCTCCAAATGGGAATGTCCTTCACATGCTCCCACCTAAAACTCCCACACTACTAACTCCACACCTAAATCATCATTTCTTTGCCTACTTTAACTTATTTCAGAGATCTTGCTCAGAACACCTTTTCGTAAATCTTTTGCATACATGCCTCTGGCCTACCTTACTCGTATTCTCAAACTTTCATTGTTTGTTTTTTCTTATCCATTGTACCCGTAATATTGTTTTCCTCTGTAATATTGTTAATTTGTCTCCTATTTGTATGTCTGTTTGGGGCTTTTCCCCTCGGGTCTCCACTGAAAAAGGGTAATTCTTACCCAGCTGGACCAACCCGGTTAACAAATGCAAGTAAATAAAAGAGATGCTGTCTTTTATCACAGTAGAAAAAGCCTCTGCGTCTTGAAACTCGCAGGTAAGATGGCGAGTTTGCTGGAATAAAATAACTACCCAAAATTTGAGTTAAAATCAGAATATTTTATAGCTACCTAAAAAGCCAGAGATTTTTTGTTTTGTGGCTTTGTCATCAAATCTTTGAAAGCTTGAGAGTAAAAAGGATCTCCCCCCTGCTTGTGGGCACTTCAGAACCAAAGTGATTTGTTGAGTAATTGTTGGATACTTTCCACACTTAACATGCAGTAGAGCCTTTTGATGTGCCACTTTTTTTGGGTGGGGGTTGGATTATTATTCACTCCAATTGTCTAAATTATCCCAGGCCTTTAATGACAAACTCACAAGTCAAAACTTCGGTAGAAGGTAAAGCTAGCTTTCTTTAAAATTGACACTGGCAAAGGCCTGTAATCTTAAAGGTATTTAAGATTGATGGGGGAAAAGCTTTGACTACATTTTTTTTTTGTTTAGATAGGACTACTAGTATTTTTGCAAGGTGAACCTCCCACTGCCTCCTTGGGCACCAAGTAACTGTAGCCGGCTTCTAGACCTATTTCTGTCTTAAACTGTTTTGTCTAACCTGGTGGCAAAGAATAAATCTCTGAGCAACTTTGGTCTTACTAAATAGAAAACGCTAAAGTAAAATGTCCCTCATTGCTAGGCTGGAGTGAGGCTGTGGAGAAGCCGTTCATCAGAGTTAAATGGGACTGTCCTCTTCTACGATATAAGGCCTTCCTCACTCGTACAAACTTTGCAGAATTTTTGTGGCTCTGTTTGATCTCATCCCCTTCGTTCTCATTTAACCAGAGGTATGAGACATGGCAACCTACTTTTCCCACTACAGTTTACAATATATATCTGGGGCCACTTGTAATAAAAGATGAGGCAACTGAGGGTAGGGTTATAAATAGGCGGAAGTGGAATATAAACTTCATGTACATTGGTGACCTTTTAACTTCCATGAAACCCCCCCCCCCCCCCCCCAGACTGGGCTGTTGCAACGGTTTCCTCTCTAGGATGGCTTTGGGAAGGTCTCTGGTTATAAATTCAAGCTCTTCTGTTTTACATGCATTAAGGTTCATACTGGCAGTAACTCCACAATATTCATCCCTTTAGGGGGAGGACAAAGCAGTATTTCGGACTACTTATCACTTTTCTGTAGTGATGGAGCCAAGGGAGTTCAATAATCTGGTACTGTTGTGGAAGTTTGAAAGGTTCAGAGGTAGAAGATACTTTGTACACTTGCCTTGCAGAAGATTTTAATATGCTTTGTTCCCCCCACAACTAATATAGTAATTCTAGAATTTTCCAGCTCTTGGTACGAGTACTGGCCCAAGTTGGTCTTTTACTAAATTGTCTAGTCAGGGGCTGAACATAGTGTCCAAAAGAAATCCTTGCCCTTTCAGTAATGTTCGAAGGTCTTTATTTTTTTGAACCTAGATAGGTATGTTGTGGCAGTGCATTGTAAAATTTATTTTTGTAATGCCAACAGATATGCATAGTTCTGGAAGGGCCTAGTCCTTGAATCTATTGGGGATGTCTGTTAGGAATTGTAAAATGTATACTTATGGTGCATCTAGTTAGAGGTTTAGATCTTGCCCACTCTTTTGTTTTTCTCATCTGTAGTGGAGAGGTGGCAATTACAAAAAAAAAAGTTTGCTCTTTAATATCCTTCCATGGCAGTCTTTTGCTAGGAGCTATGGCATGGGTGTCCAAAGTAAAACCATGGAGAGCTATCTCCAGCAATGAGCAGGTTGCAGTTGTTTTGTTGTGCTGCTCAGGCCCACCTGCTGCTGGTTGCATGGATTTTTGAAAACAACATGGACTTAAAATGGCAAGGAGCCAAGTTTGTAAGCCCTATAAGATTTTTGCATATAGAGATGAGAATTTCAGACAAGTATAGAATTGGGCCGACCAGTCTTCAAATTGTCCTGTGAGGTTTGAGGTCTGGGAATATAGTTTACTAACTAAATGCATAACAAAGTTAAGAAAAAATAGAGTATTGCCACCTAAGTGTTTTTGATACATGCTTAACTAGACTGTTCCACTGTGCTGGACATGTGGAGGGTGCAGATTGAGAAGATTGGGTTCATATATTTTTGAGATGTCCTAAACTGGATGACTACTCCACAGTGCTGCAAACAAAGATAAGAACAGTATTGGGGGGGGGGGGGGGGGTAAGACTTTTTCTGCCTCCCCTTTGCCACTTTGGTACAATGAATTCTCTGAAGTCTACGTAGCTCTGTACAGACTGCCATGGGTTTAGTACTATTATTAGAAAAAAGTATGTTACTAAAAGAAAATGGAAACTAATGCCACACTGTTTAAAGCAGGTGAGAGTTATGGAGCTTCTGCCGCTCTAAAATGCAAACGTGGCAAGCACTTGCAGCTTGGTTTACATGATACTGGACTGATAGGTGCAAAGACCTTTAGTGAGTGGAGTTGTACAATGTTTATCAATCTGGGGGAATCGGGTCAAGTCTCCTGTGCAGACTAGCCATGTTAGCATGATATAGCTTTATAGCACAATCTCACTCAGAGTAAAACCATGTAACAAACGAGCTGTGCAGGAGAAGGGTAGACCCTTCATTAATGGAAACTACACTGGGGAAGTTTTCAAGAATAGACTCATCTGTGGGGGAGTTCTCAAGTAGACCTTTTTGCCTTCTGGGTCACAAGTTTGCCATATTGTTCAGCGATAACACCATGCAAAAAGGCCTGGAAGACACGTGCTTTTTTCTTTTCTTTGACAGAAATGTTCCTGTATGCCTTTTCCACCTCTTCCAGTGACATCCATGGTAATTCTGAAGGTTCAGAAGGAATCCCCAAGAAATCCCCAAGATCACTGTGGCAACTCCATTGTGGACTAAGCAATGGTGACAGTTTAGTCCTGCTGATCACAGCTGCAGTAGCCTTAGCTGTATGGGGTTATATTCTGCCAAGGATTTAACAGCTGGCCAGCTTCCAAAGTTTCAGGGCACCGTCCTTGAGCTGAGCTGACATGAAAAATTGAGTTGAGCTGACATGAAAAAACTGGTTTGGATGCCAAGCTCTTCAAAAGATTTCCAGCCTTTGAAGAGTGCTCCTCTACTGGCTGTCCAGGATAGACTGTTGGCTTGTGCTATTTCTTTGCCAGACAGATGAGATCCCTTTGCAAAAAATTTTCCTCATTTAAAAAAATGTTATTTCACTTTTTGTCAAGAAACTTGACTACTTTTAAATGGGGAGCACACCTTTTTCCTGTTTAAAAGTTAACATATTTGAAACGTAGCCCCCCCCCCCCCCCGTGGTGAAATTTTTACGTTTTTAGATGGCAGTGTGCATTTTATTGTTTTGAGTGATTAATGACTTTATAAATTACCTGCTTTTGCTGTTCTCCCATGGAAAGAGGCACCATTTCCAGCTTGACCACGGAACAAACTACTGGTCCCACAGTCTCTTTCCAGCCACAAAATGAAAATGTTAAGCAAACTGCCTTTGCTACCTACCACATCAGCCTAGCAATTTGCATCAGCTGCAGGTGGGTGACTCTGATATGGCCGTAGCTTGTTCCTCAGACCACTTGTATTTTACCCTAGATCCCTCTGGTGTAGCACCCGCAGTCCCTATGGACCGAGGTTTAGCTACATCCTCTCCGCTGTTGGGGTTTGCTCCTTGAGCAAGAGAGAGCCACTCTGTGTTTACCTCTTTATCATTAAATTATCACTTAAGACACTGGCAGACATCCACTAGCAGAAAAAAACATATTGATCTTCTTTTTTTTTCCATTTACATACGTTACACATCAGATATCTTTTATGCAGTACTGGACTGATAGGTGCAAAGAAATTGTTGAGTTCTTGTCTTCCACTAAACCTCATACCTCCTGAACATTATTCTGCATGTGTTCAGTTTTCATTTATTTTTATGTAATTTGCGCCTTCCCTTTACTAAAGATCCCTGTTCCAGTTTAAGATATTTATTTCCATTTTCTAATTGCTTGTTTTGGCAGCCAACATAATTAAACTTAAGGCTGTACTATGTCTAGGCAATTCAGATTTTGTGTTCCTGCTCAACAGATACATTTCCTTAGTCACAGCCATTTGCTCCCCAGTACACCACTCTGTAGGGAATTTTTTAAATCTGCCAACTCTTTACACTCCCAAAACTAAAATGTTAATTTACCTCTTTCTTCCCTGTCCCACCTCCAATATTTGCTATCTGCATGAGGAAAAAAGTCTGCTTGGAGTAGCAAAATAAGTATGCAAAGATCCTAAACCTTCTGGACTTGTCCTCCCGTCATTGTTTTGTAAATTGTTTGTTCTCTCATTCCAATGTCACCCAATATATTGTATGCTCTTTGTTCTAGATTCAACTAAAAATTCTACCAGAGCAAGTATTTTACTTGGATTTCTCTGTCTCTTTCTCTTTTCCTTTACTGTTTCAGTACCTTACTGGGAAGGCACTTTGTAGCCTGCAGTCCAAACGTCGTCTTGGCCTCAGCCTAATATTACATTTTCCATTCTAGGTATTTGCCTCAAATGTCTCTATTCCGCCTCCAGTGTCTTTTTTATTCCTTTGCCAGATGTCCTTCAAGGATGCATCTGCAGTCTTTACAAATGGGCTGTCCTGTCGTCAGGCAGCCCTTCGGTCGGCCGGATTCCAAAGTCTGGGTCTGGCTTCGGCTGGTGTCGCACTTCACCCGACGTCATTGCGGCAGTCATTCGGGTATAAAGGCATCAGCCGACGCCATTTTCCTCAGTCTTTCTTGCCGCGTGGCGCCCGAAGCAGAAGCTGTTCGCAAGTGCTGGTCGGTCAGATCCAGAGATTACTACTACCGAATACTACTTCGAAGACTTCTATAAAGCTAAGTACCCCGTTGGGGACTCTTTCTTGCCTCAGCCGATGTCAGAGAAAGTTAATAACTGTTTATCTTGTGGGAAACAAATACCTCCTAAAGATTTCCACTCCTATTGCATACATTGTTTAGGCCCAGACCACGACGTAGCAGCTTGTCTAGCCTGTGCTTCTTTTAACCGGCGGACGCTCAGACGTCGCTCGGACTTTGCTGAACAGATTTTCGGCTCCGATTTTGCCTACATTATGCCGTCGGATCCTCCGACTATGCAAATAACCAAAAAACGCAAAGAAAAGGACCGACACTCGCGGTCCGCGGTTTCGGCCGAAACTGCGGTTAAGCAAACCACGAATGTCTCTGTTTCAGCCGAAACCGAGCAAGCGGTTCTTTCTTCAGCCGATAACCTGCCTTCTACCGAGGCCTCTTCTAACCTGGTAGAAACTGCTTCTGAAATCCAACCTTCTGTTGCGATTTCACCGGATTTATCAGACACTATACCCCTAGATATTTCTACCCCTGCACGTGGAGCTGCTAGGCCTCCTCCAGCTATGTCTATTAAGGCCTTTGCCAGGGCTAAAGCAGCCAAAGCATCAAAACCTGTGCCTGCCAAGCCCCCCTCTCACAGGCCCAGCACCAGCTCCCATATGCTTTCTTTGGCAGAGGATCTCATCTCTTTTTCGTGGAGCCCAGCCTCATTCAGACGGGGCCTCTCTCCCTCCTCCAGAAAAGAGGCCTAGAGCAGAGCCCCCTGAGCCAGTAGCCACAGATGATTCCTCTGATGACTCAGATCATTCAGATCCTCCTGAGGCTTCTTATTCTCCTTACGAAGACTCTGATGCTGAGGAGTCCATCCCTTCAGCCTCTCCTCCTGAGGAATTTTCCTTTGGGGAAACCTTGCATGCTATGAGGGAACAATTTCAGTGGCAGGGCCAGGATTTCTCAGACTCTAGAAAAAGGCTTAGGACCTTTCTACACTTGCCACAGCATAGGCCTTTAGCTATACCTCCAGTTCTATCTGTTGTTGATGATGCATTTAATGATGCTTGCACTGCTCCTGATACTTTACCTCCGGCACCTGCTAAGCCCGATAGGTACTACAGGGTCCCGGACACTCATCACCACTTATATAAGGCTATCTCCCAGGGCCCTAAAGCTGTAACAGCTACTTCTTCTAAAAACCCCCTCCCCTCTGAAAGGGAATCCAGGTCCTTAGAGAGATGGGGTAAAAAAGTATACACCTCTGCTACTTTGTCAGCTAGAGCTTTGAACTGCCAATTTCATATGATTCAATATCAAGAGTTTATGCTTGACCAGTTGACTAAAAAGCTATCCTCAGAAGAATCTGTAGATAAAAAGTATGTTCAAGAAATGTTACATAACATACAGCAGGTTAGTAACCATTCTTTAAAATGTGGCTATGATGCACTGGAGGCTTCCTTTAGATCAGCCATGACTGGCACAGTTATCAGGAGGCATGCATGGTTGAAAGAACAGGCATTACCAGACCATGTCAAAGCTAAGCTTTTGGATGCACCTATGGACAAGGTCAATTTATTTGGTGCCCTCGCACAGCAGGTACTAAAAAAGATGGAAGAGAAAGCAAAATTTGTGCAAACAGTGAAAGATTTCTTACAAGTTCAACCTCCAAGGTTTAGCAGGAACTGGCCCTCCAAGAATTGGTCCTTTCCGGACTCCTCTAAGGCTCAAAGAGGCAGGAATAGGCGCTCTAGAGGCAGAAACCAATCCAGGGGTGCCTACAGGGGTCGCCAGTGGCAGGGTAACAACCAACGGGGCACGGATACAGCCACCACCACTACAACAACTCAATCACAGTGACTTGGCGGTGGCACCGCCAACCAGGGAACAACTAGAAGCACCCTTAGGCGGAAAGCTAACATTATTTACAAGAAACTGGCACTGCATTACAAGAGAAAAATGGATTTTGCAGACTATAAGCAAAGGTTACAGATTCCATTTCCATACACTACCAGGAAAGAGAGGAATGCCAAATCTACCACCTTCTCAAAAGGACAGAAGCTCTAAAACAAATCTCAATTATTAAGAATGAGAGCTGTGGAAAAGGTACCATTTATGGAGCAAGGAAAAGGATTTTACTCCAGGCTCTTCCTGGTACCAAGAAAAGAAAAACAAATGGAGACCTATTCTAGACCTGTCCGCTTTAAACACATTCCTCATTGTTCCAAAATTCAAAATGCTGACCCTACAGCAGCTTCTTCCCATGCTGGGCAAGGAGTCCTGGCTGGTAACTCTAGATCTCAAGGAGGCATACCTGCACGTCCCCATAAGACCAATTTGCAGAAGATACCTCAGATTTCTTGCAGGATCAGAGCATTATCAATTCTCAGCATTGCCCTTTGGCTTATCTACTGCGCCCAGAGTGTTCACGAAATGCCTGGCATCAGTAATCGCTCATTGCAGACTTCAGGGAATTCAAATCTATCCCTACCTGGACGACTGCCTGATACAAGCGGACAACAAAAACTTAACAGAAGAAAGTCATCTACCTGCTGCAAGCCTTGGGATATACAGTCAATACAAAAAAGTCAAGGCTGATTCCATCCCAAAGAATAACCTTTCTGGGTGCAGAACTGGACACATCAAAACAAATGGCATTCCTAACTGCAGAAAAGAAAGAGCAACTTCCTCTCTACTTCTTGGCATTAACAAAGCAGAGCCATCTAACTGCAAGAAAAGTGCTACAAGCTCTAGGCTTCATGGCATCCTGCATAATACTGGTACCTCATGCCAGGCTGCATATGAGAAAGCTACAGTGGTACCTAAAGAATTTGTGGTCTCAGCACAAGCACAGCCTAGAAACCAAAATTCCAATGATCCCATGCCTGAAGCAAGAGTTCTTATGGTGGGCTCTGGCCTGTCAATCAAACACAGGTATGCCCTTCTGCAAAAGTCAACCAAGACAAACCATCACGACAGATGCCTCAGATCTCGGTTGGGGGGCACACATGATGAACAAGTGCATTCAAGGCCTATGGACTCAAGACCAGCTGCATCTGCACATAAATCTAAAAGAAATGATGGCAGTAAAATTGGCAATCCAGGCATTCAGACCTTTTCTCCAAGAAGGCCAGTTGATGATAAGGACAGACAACACCACAGTTATGTGGTACATCAACAAACAGGGAGGCACACACTCATACCCTCTATGCCGGCTGGCACAGGACCTATGGGATGTGGCTCTGAGCTACAACATTCAGTTACAGGCAATTTATGTACCAGGGAAGGAAAACATTCTAGCAGACATATTAAGCAGAACTACAACAGATGCCCACGAATGGATGCTGCATCCGGACATCTTCAAAACCATCACAGAAGAATGGGGTGTACCACAAATGACTTGTTTGCATCCACTTTCAATCACCAGTTGAAGAAATTCTGCACAAGGACTTACCACCCACTTGCTTGGAAGGTGGACTCCCTATCCTTCAGTTGGAAAAACCTGACAGCATACGCATTCCCACCACTTCCTCTGATGCACAAGGTGCTTCTCAAGATCAAAGAGGAACGTCCAAGGATCATTCTGATAGCCCCAGACTGGCCAAGACAACATTGGTATCCACTGCTGAGGAGCATGTCCCGGGAACAAATATGGACACTGCCCCTGATCCCATTACTGCTGACACAGAACTACAACATTCTGCATCCAAACCTAAAAACTCTGCAGCTAACTGCCTGGAACATTACATAACAGCAATTAACACATTTATCCCAAAGGGTTAAAGACATAATCCTGGAGGCTCGTAGACCTTCAACAAGAAAGAATTATGCAGCAAAATGGAAAAGATATCTCATCTGGAGTACTGCAAAGGGGCAAGATGTGACACTGGTGAACATAGCCAACATCCTGGAGTACGGAGCTCTTCCATACAGGCCTGTCCTATTCCTCCATCAAGATACATGCATCGGCTATTTCAGCAGAATACAGCTTGGATCCTCCTGTCTTCTCACATCCTCTGCTCAGACAGTTTCTGAGAGGAATTAAAAATGTAAAACCTCCCAGGAAACCTCCATTGCCAGCATGGGACTTGAACTTTGTGCTAGAAAAACTGACTCTACCTCCTTTCGAACCAGCAGCTACTGCAGAATTGCAATACTTATCCTGGAAGACTGCTTTCCTGCTGGCTATAACTTCAGCAAGAAGGGTCTCTGAACTACAAGCATTAATGGCAGTACAACCCTTCCTGATCTTCCATCAAGATAGTGTCCATGAGAACAAATCCTACATTTATGCCTAAGGTGGTATCCAGAGTCTCTCTAAATCAGGCTATCCACCTTCCTACATTCTTCCCAAATCCACAGAACAGGGGAGAAAAGCTCTTACATACCCTGGATGTACACAGACAATTACGCTACTACCTGGACAGGACAAAAAACAATAGAAAAACTGACCAGCTTCTGGTAGCATATGCAACAGGAAAAGAAGGAAAACCAATTTCTAAACAGACAATCTCCAAATGGATAGGAAATTGCATTAGATTTTGTTACTCCTACTATTGAAAGAAAACTCCAGAGAACATCAGGCCTCACTCCACAAGGGCTACAGCCACTACCACAGCTTTCTTACGAGGAGTGGCTACCAAGGACATTATAGAGGCTGCTACTTGGACCTCCGTGCATACATTTGCCAAACATTATAACTTACCTCTATACTCTAGATCCCGTGCTGGTTTTGCCACTGATGTTTTGCAAGGGATCCTGACTACACCATAATCTATTCTCATTTCCTCCTCCCCTAGTTTAGCTATGGTATTCTACCCATTTGTAAAGACTGCAGATGCATCCTTGAAGGACATAGTACAGTTTTGTACCTACCATAAATGTAGATGTCCAAGAGGAATGCATCTGCAGTCAGGATTACCCACCCTCCTTCCCCTCTGAGGTACTCCTAGGGTATTTACCAATCTTCAGCTAGCTTGGGGGGGATCTATTATGGTGTATTTGTTTGTATATATGTACATACATGCTTATTTTGTGTGTTTGCTCTCTACTATTTGGAAACTTTGGCATGTATCCAAGTTTAGCCATCCAAGAGGGCAACTGGCATCTGGGGCAAGAAACACTGAGGAAAATGGCATCGGCTGATGCCTTTATACCCGAATGACTGCCGCAATGACGTCGGGTGAAGTGCGACACCAGCCGAAGCCAGACCCAGACTTTGGAATCCGGCTGACCGAAGGGCTGCCTGACGACAGGACAACCCATTTGTAAAGACTGCAGATGCATTCCTCTCGGACATCTACATTTTATGGTAGGTACAAAACTGTACTTTTCCTTCAGTAAATTCCAACCTCCACCTTGCCTAATTTCTGTAGTCTTACTTGCAGTCAGCCATATTGGCAAAATCTCCATTTTTGTGTTTGCTTAGTTCTTGGAATACTTTAGCTTTAGAATAACCATACAGAATATTATATTCATAAAGGATCTGCATCGGAAATGCCACTATTTCTTGAACTCCCTCTTCATCATCCCTTTCCATTTTAAATTATAACCGTCTGCTTGTGTTATGAGCTTCAGCTGTGTAGCTCTAAGATATCCCTTCAAGTAAAGTATTCCTAAGTCACTTTGTTTTTATTGCAGGATCGATGTATCCTATTTAATACTTGCCCTCTTCCCCACCCAGCTATATTCCTTCATCTCTTTATAATTGTCCATGACTTCTCTGAAAAATCTGCCTGACCCATATATATGACTAAATGAGCTAAAACCTTTTCATTGCTGGTTGTTTGTTCTCCGTATCCATAAAGAAGAGCTCCCAATACCTCAGTTTTTGTATTCCTTTGTTTAGTCTCTTCTCACATACCCTTAGCTGCCATAACGGAGAACCCTTTTTAATCTATACTCCAAATAATTCATCTTGTAATGTCCCCATAATTATAGGTATAGCTGAACTAATTTGTGTGGGTATATAAACCAAAGGTTTTAGCCATAAATTATCTTCATTAATTTTATGTCCCCAAAATACTTGAAACCTGAGATGCCATTTTTCTGGATTTATCTGGTACGAAATGTCTTAAATTACTATACCAGTTATCCTTGCATTTCTGAGCCCTTGACTATAAATGTATAGCAAATAACGAAAGAGGGCACCCTTGCCCATTTCTTCTAAGACGCCTCTTATCGGATAGGAACTATCCCATTTTCTTTCCTCTGCTCCTTCATATAGCCTCATAATTAACTCAAGATACTGGGAATGTGAATGCTTCTATTGCTCTACAAGTCTATATTAGTTCGCCAAACCAACTTAAGCGAATGGACGTCCATTGAACGTTCACATCAGGGAACGTTTTTCCCAAGGCAGTGAGTTACTTTGTCAGCATTAGGAAATTTGCCCTGTTCCCCACTGTAGTGCGATTTTGAGTACCTGCCTTGGACAAGAGTACAAAATCATTACTGTGTTGTGTGACAGTTGGTATGCTGGCCAAGTAACTCACTCTGTCCGATGTCTCTGTTTCCCACCAACAGCAGTTTGCTTTTTGAATCCTTATTGTATTAATGTTTGCCTCCCCTTCACAAAATCACATTGATCATAATCTATCAATTTTGGCAACACCCTTACTCTTGGCTAGTATAGACATCAATATAATCCATGGTTTAAAACTGAAATGGGTGTGTATGAATGTAGGTGTGATGGATCTTTACCGTCTTTTAGGTAATACAGCAACTACAGCTTTTTTCCAAGCTTTTGGTGATTCACCTTTTAAAATACTGTTAAAATCTTTCAGCTTTTATTTCCCTCCTAACTTCCACAAGAATACCATCTGTTCCTGGAGACCTTCCTTGAGATTGATTTATACATCACTGTTTTTATCATCTTTTCCTATCTTTCACTATTAGTTTGAGGTGAGCACGTATCTCTAACTTTTGGTATAATTGAGTCTTGCATAAATATTTTCATTTGTGCTCTGCAGGATCTTTTTTCCCCCGTTATACACTCCCTAAGTTTGACAGGCAAAGTAGAAAGGGTAAAGCCTTTTGTGCTGTGCATTTATTAGCAAAAAAAAGTTTACTTAACAGCGGTCTTTCGCATATTATCCAGATGCTCTTATTAGCACTCTGCAGTTGTACCTCTTGTTCTGGGAGATTCCCTGATTCTGAACCTGTGTCAGACCTACCCATATCACCTTCTTTCCACCAGTTATAACTTCTGAAGATAAACCTCAGTTACTGTGGAAGATCTAACCATGAAATAAACTTCAGTCACTGGCAGACTTAAATGTTTATTAAAGGAAATAACACACGTGGGAGACATTACTCAGAAAGTCATGCCTCCCTGAAAAAAAAAGGAATTTCTCCTTTTTATAGGAAAGCTTTAACAAAGTAGTAAACTTTATCATTCATAACACTAACATCCAAAAGAAAAATGCTATCTTATTCTTCAGACCATTACTAAATATCTAATAGAAGTACGGCAGTTTTAGTAAAAATAGATCTGCAACTTGTCTATATTTTTAGCTTGTATGGAATTTGTTTTTTACCATGTGATTTAGAAAGTATGCTGCCTCAGGCTCAGGAAATGAAACTAAACCTTTACAACACTCAAATGTCCACTGTAAGTGGTAGGTGGGAAAGCACTAGTGGATTTTACTTCATTACCCTGCATTTTATCTTTGTTTTTGTGTGTCCATGGTTTGAAATGGTTATTGGATGTCAGCTTCAATTAAATGTACATGTTCCTGTGAAATATAATTTAGTGTAGCCCAGTTATTGTACCTTGAGAAATAATGTGTAAATTATGTTGTTCCTATCACAGAAGTCACATCTTCGGTACCAAATATTTTTATACAATTATTTATTTATCTTTTCAGAAATCTACCCTCTTCTGTTTTCTGTTCTGTGTCCCCTTGATGCATCTTCCCTATTGTGAAAACAAATGTCAGTCCCCATCTATATTCCCCATCTAGAAGTAATATTCCCTGCTGAAAGCTGATCTCTCCCAAAATTTTAAGCTCCGTAATAGCAGTTTTTGGAATAGAAATACGCAGTTTTTGGAATAGAAATGCACACCAGCATAATCCTCCTCTCTTGCCATTTGCCCCTTACTACCACAAATCAGCCATTATTGTCCCCCCCTCTTCTATCATTAATGGAGCCCTTCTAGCAATTAATTACTCCCTTTTTCTTTTGTCCCTGATATCTCGCTGAATATCCATTCTGAAATCCTTTTTGTCAAATTCACATGCTCATTTCTTTCCAAATGCATCTCCTGCAGCATTGCTATTTGCACTTTGTATTTCTTAATACAAGTCAGGGCTCTTCCTCTAATGTGTAAGTTTTTTTGCATTTCAGAAAAATATGGATAGCTTAGCCATTATGATAAGCTATTGTTCCCACATGAGTTTTTGGACTGTGTATTTCTAACTTTAGTGTTACATGCACATACTGTTTGTCAGGCTGTTCTTTTAGTCTGCAAAGTACATTTTTCAGAACACCCCTATTTAGAACAAATAACTATGTACGTCTTCAAAAAACCTCTAGATAGTAACAATTGCTGCAATTCAGTAGCTGAACCACAGGCACTACCTAACCTAAAATTAAGGCTGCCAATGCTTAACACTGATTGCTTTCATTTTTTTCCATTCCCCTCCCAGCAGTGAAAAGCAACTTTGTTTTCAGAAAATAACTTGGACCTGAAACTTTGCTGCATATAATAGAACAGCGTACAATTGGGTATTAAGGCTCCTGTGGAGGCCATCTCAAATTCACTTCTCATAATTTTTTCAGTTAACTGTTTGCAGTTGTAAAATTGTAAATTTCCCACAAAGACTGCTCTGAACTCGCAAGCTGTCTTTACTTTTACGTGGAGACAAATATCTTGGACCTAGTCTGCTTAAGCCAACAGTGTGTGAGCATTAATCTAGACATTCACCCTTGTACAAATAAAATCTTTTTGCATATCCCATGTACTCAGTCCAACCCACCCAGCAGCTGAAGATAACTGCATATTCACAGTAAACTTGCTTTTGTCTGGTCTTTCTACTCTTGTTAAAACTGGAAAGCCGGCCTATATTTCTTGCAACTAAAAAGTACTTTTAATTTTAATATCTTTATCCTGTACAACAGTCACTAAAAAGACCCCCTTCTAAAATACCCCTGACTTAACACTACAAAAAACTGCTTTCACTATTTCTAACGAGGAGCTTGTATCAAATAAGAACCATTGCTTTTAGTTTTTTCTCCTTTTTAGCATCTTTCTAAACATTAATGACATAAAATGGGGTGTATGCTCTACATTCCATCCACAAATTCTCACTTTTTCTTTGATTGCTATATAGTCTCTCTTACCCAAACACCTGATTCATTTTCAAGTCCAGGTACTCCGTATTCCTCTAATCAACTTCTGTGCCCCCCCCCCTCTTTGGAACATTGGAAAAGTTTTCACTGGCAAAAGCTCTCTGAGCTTTGTCAGAAGAATGAGAAGCAGACTCCTGTTTTGAGTCTCTTTTCATTAAACATTTTATTTCCTCCTTGGCCTGTTCTGCATCCAAAAGTATGTTTTATCTTCCATGAAAAAAATATTCTCAAGACAGCTGGATACAGCAGTTTGAATCTCAACCTGCCTCAACAATCCCTGATTGCTGGGATAAATTCGCTTCTCTTATGCCTGGTGTACAATGAACTATCATTTTCTATAAACACTCTGCTGTCTCAAATTTAATACTTTTCCCCTCCTTCCACAATTTCACTTTTCTGCTAGTATGATGGCAGCCAAGAGCTGTACTAAAAATGCATTCTTATGGCCAGGTTTGGAGCATATATTCGATGTGCCCTTTCAGTAAAAGTCTAGTACCAGTCCAGTTTTGTTTGTGATTTCATACAATTAATATAGTCTGCCCTTTCTTGTTTCTTCGATACAGCAGAATTTTTTTCTGCACATTGTCTTCTAGCTTTTGAGTCTTGTGCTCAGCCAATGTTCCCTTCACCCTCAGTTTTTTGCAGTTTTCATTTTATCTGAATTTCTAGTGAAAACTTCTATTTTCTTCGTTATGGGTTGATGTATTCCTTCACTGTTTTCATTTGTTTTAGTCCTCAAAAGAACATTGGATTTCATTCTTCTTTTAAATTACTGCAAGTAATGTATTGTTCCAATACTGAAGCTTGAACTGCATTTTGCAAAACTATGGGATTCTTCATTACTGGATTTTCATACTTGGAGAGTTGAAATTAAGCTCCTGTTTAGTGCGCAGCCAACTTGGAATTTGCCAGGGAGAGCGGCACTTAGTTTTTGAAGAGGGAATGGCTGAGACCTCCTGTTTGGTCAGAATGTTGTGTCCACCCATGGGGTAGCTGCTGCTGCCGATAACACTGTTGCATCTATTTTCCTGTCAAAAAGAAAACAAAAACTAAATGTGTCTACTCTTCACATTTACTCTTATTGGGCCCGAGGCCCAATTTAATTTGGGCTATTGATCCTTCTTAAAGGTGGTTTCTGGTAAAGAGGGTTACCTTTTTTTCCTGAAGAGTTTGTTATTCTTAATCTGGCTGAATGGTAAAGGGAGAGATGCTGTTTTTTTTTTTTCTCAGAGTTTTCCAGTTGAGAGCTCAGTTTCTGCTTGAGTAACAGTCGCAAGGATAGATTATTTCCATGATGTGCCAGTGTTTGCCTTGGGAAAACAGAGGGTTTTCAGTTTGAGTGATTTTATTGAAATTTCAGAACCATCCTCCAAAGCTGGCAGAACTGGAGAAATGGATGCTGTCACTGCCTGCAGTTTTCCTGATAGCCAGCCTGCTGTCCCTGTAAATGCCAATAGAGTTTTTCTCATATATATCATATATATATATATATATATATATATATATATATATATATATATATATATATATATATATATATATATATCATATATACCCATTGTGGCTGCGGCTGCTCTGGCTCATCAGGAAAAGGTGCAGTATGTGCTTACTTTTGTGCCTAAATTAAAGGAAGGAACAGGATTGGATGAAAAATACAGTTGTAAAACTAAATTATAGCGGAGATACTCTGCTAGAACTTGGGACTATTAAGCTCTCCATTTGAAGGGCTTCCTGAGTTACTGAGGCACTACAACACATACTATGAACTCTACAAGTTAGGAATCCTGCTCAAACATCATTTGAAGTGCTATGTGCAAGCAAAGTCAACTTTTACTAGTTACAGAAGGAGGAGAAGATGAAAGATGTGAAAGATTATGAAAACATGGATCCTGGGCTGGAATCACTGTCAAATTAAAATCTACCCCCTACAAGCCTGTGCTTCCATCTATTTTGGTGGCAAACATTTGCTCCTTGAAAAAACAAATGAATTCCTTAATGCTAGAGATGACCACTCAAAGCAAGGTGAGAAACTGTTGTGTGCTTATCTTCAGAGAGACCTGGCTAAATTCCAGCATTAATAGTGCAGTTTATGTAGAGGGACTATAATTTTGAGAACAGATCCCAGACTCTTGGTGAGAAATCTTTGGGAGGAGTCATCTGTATTTATGTCAACAGTAACTGGTATTCCAACTGCAAGATGGTCTCCACTTACTGCTCTGAAAATGTAGAGTACATGTTGCTAAAATGTAGACCATTCTACTTGCCTGGGGAATTTAATGGGGTTAGTGTCACAGCTATATACATTCCTTCCAGTGCAAATATAAATCTAGCACTGGTAACACTATACCAGCTGATCAGTGAATTGCAAAACCAGAATCTGGACCATGCTCCCGTATTGGAGGGAGACTTCGACAAGTTCAGCCTGAAGTCAATTCTACCACATTACTATCAGTACGTGGATTTTGCAACTAGGGATGAAAACATATTGGATAAGCTGTTTACCATTCTGTGTAGCATTTAAGGCAGTGCCTCACCCACACTTGGGGAAACTTGGACTATCTCTCTAATGCTAGCTCCAGCATATTGACCATTAACCTGAGGGGACGCCATCCAAGAAATGATTAAGGATATGGCCAGAGGGAGCAGTCTCAGCCCTCCAAGATTGTTTCCAAAACACAGATTGGAACAGGTTAAAAGAAGTGGCCACTAAAACAGTACATCAGCCTAGATGAGTATACAGAGTTTGTAATGGGATATATATCGGTGTATGGAAGAATATCACCGTATAGGTCAAGCAGAAACCCTTTCTTACAAGTGGGGTGTAAGAGCTAAGAGCATGCAATGCCACCTTTAAGTTGGGGGATAAGGATGCACTTAGGTTAGCCAGAGTGAATCTAAATAGGGGTGTGAGATATGCCAAATGTGCCTGTGGACAGAAATTTCAGAATAGCTTCACAGGCCTAAAAGATTCCACATGTCTGACAAGGAATTCAATCCAGAACAGGCTATGGGCCTTCATCTCAGTGCAATGACACCACTAAATTTCTCAAGTTCGACATATTTTTAGCAGTTTTGAGGAAAAGAACACGTCTCTACCAGCCAGGACAATGAAGTGCTCTGTCTCAACGCAGCTGATAGGAGGACCTTATGCAGGGTAAAGAAAAACAGCTAACATACCATTGCCCAAGAAGTCTCCGCCATCAAGCCTCTAGGACTACCTCTGCTGTAATGGAGTGCTTTGAAATGCTGGTCAAGGACTATATAACATCAAGATTTCCTGCAACTTTTGATCTACTCCAATTTGTATACCAATCTAATTGCTCCATGGTAGATGCTATTTCATTGGCACTTCACTTATTTCTGGCCCACCTGTAAAACAAATTGCAGCTATGGGCGTATGCTATTTATGTACTTCAGCTCTGCTTTCAGCAGCATCTGACAAACTGGTTCAACTGGGTATCAACATCCCTCTACAATTAGATACTAGACTTTCTTATAGGGAGACCCCAGACAGTATGCATTAGCAAGAGCAGCGTCATTATGAACACTCTGGCACCACAGGGTTGTGTGCAGTTGTTTGCAGGTGACACGACATTTGAGTTCCTTTAGAAATGATGATGATGAAATAGCCTACCAAAAGGTTAACCAACTGATTGTGTGGTGCGACAACAACTTGGCACTTAAGTGAACAGGACCAAGAAGATAACTACTTCAGAAGGAACCATGATCTGCACCCTCCTCTCTCTCAGTCCACAGAGAAACAGTGGAAAGGGTAAAAAGCACCATGTTCTTGGGGGTACATATAGTGGAGGATTTCTCATGGTCCATAAATGCAAATTCCATTGTCAAGCAGATGCAGCAGGATCTTCCATTTTCTGTGAAGAATGAGAAGAGCAAACTGTCCACCTCCAGATCTTCGTGTTTCACTGTTGCAGGCATTACATTTGGGTTATCTGCTTGCAGGTAGGCCTCCGCCAGCCTGAATATCAGTCTTTGGTCCTGTGTCGAATGTGATCTCCTCTTCCATGACACCTAGTAGTCAGGGGTATAAAGCATGCAGCTGAAGCAATCAGTCTTTCTTGCCATGCGGTGCCCGAAGCAGAAGCTGTTCGCAAGTGCCGGTCCGCAGACTCCTGAAATTTTCGTTTTCGAGTTTCAGAACCGAAGTCTTCAAAAAAGCTACCCCGTTGGGGATCCTTTTTCTTGCTCTAAAACAATTTAACTTTACTGAACACTGGATTACCTGTGGAAAACAAATACTCAAGATTTTCATTTGTACTGCATTCCTTGTTTAGGCCCAGACCATGATTTCCCTTGCTGTTGGTTCTGTGCCTTATTCAATCCTCTGTCATCTGTCCATTTTTTGCAGCAAACCTCATTTCGGTGCTCTGTTTAATTATCCAGAAATGGCTTCAGTAAGCCATCCAACTACCGACATTCCGAAAAACGTAAAGATAGACCGCATAGGTCCAAAGCTGCCTACAACACTTCCATTAAGCTAGTCGCCGGTATTCAGTGAGGTGCTTTCAGGGGGGCTCACTTGGCAGGGCAAATGGAACCAGAGTCGGATGCACCTGCATATCAATCAAAAAGAAATGTTAGCTGTAAAGAATTCACTGACTGCCTTCAAGGACCACATTCTTCCAGGATCATTATTGGTAAAGACTGACAACACCACTGTTATGTGGTACATATACAAGTGGGGGGAACCCACTCATATCCTCTCTGCAGACTAGCCATGGCTCTGGAACACAACATTGAGCTACCAAGTGCACCTACAAGCTCAATTTCTGCCAGGGACTCCCCACAGCCAAGCTTGGAAAGTGGATGCTTTGTCCTTCACCTTGGAAAGCCTCTTAGTTTATGCTTTTCCCCCTCTGCCGCCGAACAAAACAAACCCAGGACAATACTGATTGCACCAGACTGGCCATGCCAACACTGGTACTCCCTCTTGCGCAGTATGTCACTGCTGGATCCATGTCACCTGCCTCAGACCCCCTTCCCTGCTGTCCCAGCAGGAGGGCCAGATTCTGCACCCCCACATTCAAACCCTGAACCTTGCAACCTGGCTAATTCCCCTCAGCTCTCCCAATAGCATCACTCACTAAGCAGGTGCTAGATATCATTCTGGAGGCCAGGAGGTGGAAAAGATACTGTGCCTGGAGCCAAACTCAAGGGATTAGCACAACAGTGCCTAGCTTACCGCATATTCTTCAATACTTTAACAGATGCTGCACAAGGGCCTTTCCTTCTCATCAATAAAAATTCATGCCTCCGCCATTTCAGCACACTTATAATACCGAGTCATCACTCTTCTCTCACCCTCTGCTGAAACAATTCCTTAGAGGAGCTAATTTTAAGACCACCCAGGAGAGCCCCTACTCCAGCCTGGGACCTTAACTTTGTATTGGAAAAACTTACTCTACCTCCTTTTGAGCCAGCTGCAACTGCAGAGTTGAAATTCCTTTCTTGGAAAACTTCTTTCCTTCTAGCCATCACTTTAGCAAGAAGAGTGTCTGTACTTCAGGCCTTCATGGCAGTGGTGCCCTTCATCTTCATGCTGACAGGGTGTCCCTCAGTACCAATCCTTTATGCACAAGGTGGTGTCCAGTGTGGCCCTTAATCAGTCCATTCCTTTGCCTACCTTTTTTCCGAATCCACAGAACAAAGGAGAATGAATACTGCACTCTTTGAACATGCACCGACCACTAAGATTTTATTTGGACAGGACTAAGCCTCTCAGAAAAACTGAACAGCTGGTAGTTGCCTTTGCTGCAGGGGCAGAGGGGAAGGCCATTTCAAAGCAAACCATTTCTAAGTGGATAGGCCATTGCATTCTTTTCTGCTATAAGCAACCTGGAAAACCTACCCCTCAGGGGATAAGATCACATTCCACCAGGGCTACATCTACCTCTACAGCCTTTCTCAGAGGTGTCCCTACCAGGGGCATCCTAGAAGCTGCTTCCTGGAGTTCTGTAAATACCTTCACCAAGAATTACCACTTGCCTGTTTTCTAAATCCAGAGCTGGTTTTGCCACTGCAGTCTTGCAGGGCTTAATAGCTGGTCCTAATGCTCTCTACCTTCCTCCCTGACTTGGCTTTGGGAATCTACCCAAATGTAATGACTGCAACAGTGAAACATGAACATAGTACAGTTGTGTACACTTATCATAAATGTAGATGTTTGAGTGTATTCACTGTTGCAGTCCTGGTTACCTTCCGTCCAGCCCCCTGACTTCTCTTAGCTATAACTTTCTTGTTTAGTGTATTTGCTTTTTGTTGGCGGTGTAACCTTTTTTATATATGTATAATTGCTTCCCTTATGGGGGCACTGGACATCTGGGGCAAGAAACTGATTGTAATGACGTTGGCTGTATGCTTTATACCCCTGATGTCATGGAAGATGAGAGAGCATCTGACGCAGGACCCCTGATGTCATGGAAGATGAGAGAGCATCTGACGCAGGACCCAAGACTTTGATATTCAGGCCGGCTGAGGGCTACCTGCAGGCAGATAACCCAAATGTAATGACTGCAACAGTGAATACCGTGTAACATCTACATTTATGGTAAGTGTACACAACTGTACTTTCTGACAACCTTCTACAGGGGCACTACAGAAAGCACCTTGTGAAACGGTCTTTTGGTGTGGTATGGAAACTGCTGTGCTTCGGATCTGAAATCTCTCCAAAGGGTGGTGAAAGCAGACAAATAGGACCACTCTTTCCATCTATTAAAGACCTATATTTGTCTGTGTCGCCAGTGCCACTAAAAGTCAGGGACTTCGCTCACCCCACCCATGGACTGTTTGTTTTTACTTCCTATCATTTGGCAACTGCTCTGGCAATGTGCAGTACAAAACTGCCAGATTCAGTAAGAGCTTCTTTCCACAGGCCATCTCGCTACTCAACTCTGCTAAACATGCATGATGGCCATCAGATATAGCAGATACCTGTGTTGATGAGAACTTGTATTTTTGTGCAGTAGCTCAAATGCCTAGTCTCAGCTCAGTTGGTGCAATAAACCAACCAATGCAAAACTAGGCTTGTGCAATACTGATAACTATTGGAATTCTGTGCAATAATGTACTGTTTTTAGATATGTAAAATGTTTTGGGTGTTGCATCTATAATGGTTTGCTGTGATGTAGCAATGTCTGTTGTAGTGCTTCTTGTGCTGTTTTGCACATGGAGTCTGGAGAAATGAAATTTTGTTCAGTTTGCACTGCTGTGTCAAGTCTGACAGTGAAGTTCACTTTTTTGGCTTTGACTTTACACTCTTTCAAACCTGACCCAGAAGTTATAGCTTTAGCTAAACCTACTGCTGCTAAAGATTTAGTTACTTGCAATCCTAGTCTTTCTGACAAGGTTGGGAAGATTAAGTATGGGGGGGGGTATGTTTCTGCAGCTTTGATTTCCTGACTTTTGAATTGTCAGGCTTGTATGTTAGTTTATTCTGACTGACTGACTGAAAGTATGAGCAGTGTTTGTTTACAGCTTCTTGTCTGGATGGGAAGAAAGTCCTAAAGAATTTTTTCACTCTGACTGTAGGTTTCCGTCTTCTAGGCTGTCAGTAGCCAGACCGAAGTTGTGGGAGGTAGCCAGAGCCTTGTGAAGCTGGCAGTTTTTTCCTGGGCAGGAAACAACCCTTAACATCCATAATGCTACTGCAGCAGTGAGGATTTTGCGCATCTACAGTCGTGGGAAGTGCAACTTGTACAACTGTACTTTTAGTGCTGGAAAGTTTAACTTCGACTCTTTGAGCCAGCTCCTTTGTGATTTTTGAAATTTCTTTGTGAAAACTGTCTTCTTTGTGGCCATTACATTGGCCAGAAGAATTTCCAAACTACATGCTGTTATCACTCGGGCCACACCTTATTTTTCACAAGGACATCTGTCAATATCCCAGTATTCTTTTCCTAGTTATTCCAATAAAGGGTAGTACACACTTAATACCGTGGGTGTTCTCATGCAACTGTGGTATTTACATTGCAGTACAGGAGATGGGAAGGACTCTCAGCCCCCCACCCCCCTCCCACTCCAAACAGACCAGGGAAAAGTACCTTGTTGGTAAACCAAGAATCACTTCACATGTTCTGTAGCTACATCTACAGAGTTCTTCCATTGATATTTGTACTGTGGCAACTTGGTCGATGTTGCCTAACTTTTTCTAAACGCTGCAAGTTTAACTAGATCCAAGACTTCCTTTTCATGCCTCCAGCCTCAAAAGGCTCTTGCCATACCACCCGGGATTCCCACCAGTAGCTGGGGATTCTGACCCAACAGTCAGATCGGATAGACAGACTGAGGATTATATGGAAGTTGTGCATGTGCCATAATGCTGGATCCTTTCATTCTTGTACAGCTGATATGACAACCCTCCCACCATTCACTGGCCTCGTCCTTTTTGAGGATACTGAAGGAGGTTTTTTTAGCAAACATGATTTGGGGGAACTTGTCTAGAGAGGAGAGGTGCATTGTGGAAGGGAAAGGTTTGAGGAGATCAGGGTGGAGCACTAGCTATGCTGGTACTTGTAGGTCTCCGACGAGGTCTAAGCCAACATTTGTATTAGACTGACTAAAAGAAGAGGTTACAGTGTTATGTTAAGTATGTAACTTTGTCTTGATGGGAAGTTTAGTACATTATGAGGAAGAGGCGACATTGGTGACCTGGGTAAAAAATGCATTGAGCTGTCTTGTGTAGCATCAGTCGTGTATGAGCCAGAGCTGTAGGTAACCAGTAGTATATTGGTGAACTCATTGTGGTAAGTAGTTATTGATTTGAGCACTTTAAAATCCAGTGTTGCTGTGTAAAAAACTGGTATTTCCACTGATTCTGAAGCAGATTATTCCATTGCAGAAATTTGGTTATAGGAGCTATGCCTTGCATAATTTGGATAAAATAGTTTCTCTCTCACTTGTGCAAGTTATAGTTGCATTTACTTTAAAGTTTGATCTATCGCAATGCATAGATTCCTAGAACCTAGTGCATGTTTTTTCAGTAGTGTGCCACATTCTTAGGTAGCCTTTTTCTAACTTGTCCTTTTTTTTTTTTTTTTTTTTTTTTTTTAACAGAAGCTGTTTGTATGTGAACATGAAGGTTGTGGTAAAGGCTTCACGAGAGCTTGCCACCTTAGGCGACATTGCCTCATACATGAAGGAGAAAAGCCATTTCGGTAAGTATCTCCCTCATTATGCTGCTGTGCAACTGTATGTCTAGCTCCTCATTCTGTTTAAAGGTCAATGACCATGGCACGCCATTCCTGTTTAATGAAGGGATAAGTGAACTAGCAGGCAGATATGCTCTCCTTCTCTTAAAAAAATTAGTCCCAGCCCTTGCGGAAAAGTATTGGCCAAGACACTGTTTCAGATTTAGCTTTAACTAGCTTTAAGGACTTGACATTTAACATTGAAAGTTCAGTTGGACAATGATGTATGCCCATTATTAAAGGGGGAGTAAAAGGATCTGTATTGGGGTCCATTTTTACTTCACATGTTTGTCATCCTTTCCAGTAGAAGGAAAGTTTGCCTCCCATATCTTACTTTGCTGATTGGACAGCCCCTTGGAAGGAAATCTGCAGTCAGAGTGAAGACCACTTCTGTACATGCACGTTGGCTCGAGAGTAAGCAGCTCTGAGGCTTCACAGAAGCAGCAGTCTGCCTTCAAGCTTTTCTCGCAGAAAGGTCCCCACAGGAAAACCCTTAGAATTTGTTGCCCTTTTAGGAAAATGCTATTACCTTTTTTTAGTAAAGGAAACCGTATTCCCCCTGTAGGAATCCCAGTATTAAGTAATATCAGAAATTTCCTGTCTGGGACTGCTGTTTTAAGCCATAAATTAAATTTTTTGATTTGGGAGCTATTGTGTATAAAAGTGTACTGTTTACGTAAACATTTGATGTAGTTGTGTGTATTTAAGGATCAGGACGTGTTTTTAAAATCTTTAAATGGGCTAAAAAAAATTTTTATTTACAGTTTAACTTATTTTCTTTCAGGGTGCATTGTAGGCAAGTGCTTTTATCTCTGATTTCTGACAGGATTTTAGGGTTTCCCTTGGTGGCCAACTGTTCCTCAGACTACTCGCTTCCTTCTCCAGGTTCCTCTGGTTGTAGTCCTTTCAGCCACCCTGGACTGGTAATTAGCCACATTTTGCATTGGAGACTCCTCATTTGGTTGGGGAGAGAGGGGTTAAGGTCATCCACTTTCTGTTAATCAGTTTCATTATCTAATTTGGGCATAGAACAATCCTCTAGTTTGAGAAGTGCTCTGAGGGATACTTGGGTAATCTGGGAAAGAGACCTCAAGCCTGAAGTGCCATCACTTGACCAGTCTATAGTGCCATGTCTTAACTAGCCCTTTTGTAGGGTGTTACCTGCATAGAAAAAAACAGGTTAGACATTGGTCATCTGAAGACATATATGGTACCTGTTTTCTTCCCTCAGCCTGTAATAATTGCCTGGATATTAGTCATTGTGGTTTGAAATCCTTAATTGAGGGCAATATCAGTAAAGAAATTCCTTAATTGAGGGCAATGTCAGTAAAGAAATTCCTGTGGAAAATTTATCAGGATTATGACATGGACAGACTGGGCTTCTCTTCCTCCTGTAGATTCCTATGTCCATATCTCTTATTTGAGGAAACTTGGTCTTCTCCACCTCCTTTTGAAGTAATGTTCTCTTTTTTCCAGGTTACATTGGGTATTTTTTTTGGGAACAGGTTTATGTTCCCCCTGAAATGAGATATTATACTAGCAGATATCCATCATTTTACACCTATTGTGCCAGCTCTGGAAGATGTTTAATAAAGATAATCCAGTTCTGTAGTCTACATTTTTGTGTCAAGAGACTGCAGATCAGAGCTACTCCTGTAGGTAGGACACTGGCTTTTTCTTAAATGGGGCCAAGTGTATAGAATGCTGGCATGTCATGACAATACCAGTGTTCCCTTTTTGTCATACATTTGTTTTCCGATTGTCGCTCATCATAAGGGACTGGGTTAGCACACTACGAACAACTGAGCTGCATCAAGGACTTGCATAACCCACAGCTTTTGGTCGCCTGTTGGTTTGATGATGCAGCAGACCACTTTCATGGGTAGTACAATATCTTACTCCTAAGTTCTGGTGCCCGCTCCTTATGGAAAAAAAAAACCCACTTTGCATGCAGCATTGTGGAATTTTATTTTATGTTGACCAGGAAGGCCATCTGGGCTGCAAACATTTTCACTGGAGCCTGACAAGAAAAGATGCAGTACACTGAAAATACAGTAAGTCACTTGGAATCGGAACTATATTTGGGGGGAAATGTAGGATTTACTCGGGCATTTTGTGTTTTTTTGCTTTTTGTACCAAGGAAGCAAATTGAGCATTTGAAGAAGAATGTGCAGATTGTATATGTTGGAACTGCAGAAAATGTTACTTAGCTTAGCTTGCTCCTATCTAGTCTAGCTTTCTGACCATAACAGTGGAGGGGAGTAAGTGCAGTGCCTACCTCAGTTGGAAGGATCAGATTTCATGCTTTTAAATATACGCGTACATGTATATAATACACCTTGTGTGTTTGTGTGTGTGAATGCATAATGTATACATTATAGCAGATTTCATTTCAGTTCTGTGATTGATCTGTATTTGTATCTCTGCAGATGCAATGCCCGTGGCTGTACTGAAGCTTTCACAACTAAATCAAATTTAAAAAAACATGCTGAACGTATTCATGAAAACAGACGACCATATGTAGTAAGTGAAGAGAATTAAGCACTTGTACATTTTTTGCTTTGTGAATGCAGTTTTCAGCCATGCAGATTGCTCTGGGAGAGGATTAAGGGAGTATTGTAACTAAGAAGTGAACTGGGTCTGTTTTTAGAGCTAGTTTGGTTTAGCAAAAGTAGAAAAACTAAAGGAAAGGTAATGATGCACAAGTATGGGTACCTATCCAAAATACAATGACTTTCTTGGGATTGTTGCCCAGCTTGGAATGAGCAGTTTTTCTGGGTCTTTCTCCCCATAACTTAAGACTTGCACCCCATGCTTGACACTTGACCCACACAAACTTTCCAGTATCTGTGAGACCACCAAGTCCCTTCTCCTGAGGAGCCATTTTTTTCTTGGTCTCTGGTGTGAGCCTATCCATGTCTTAGGTGGTACCCCCTCTTGATGTACACCAGTTTTCTCCAGAAAGTCATGGAGAGATCACAACGTGGTGGATCCAGTTCTGCAGAAGCCTGACAATCTTAGTGCCACCCATTGATGGGCCTTACTGGAGCAACAGTTCTGCAGCCAATGTCATTGCTGCTGCAGCCACCACAAAAGCACTTTGAGGAGAGCATCATGAGCATTGGTGAGAGCACGTATGCTTCAGCCACATTTGCCCGCTCTGTACTGAACTTTAAGGCACATCTGACTAGGCTTCAGAGGAATTTGATCAAGGAACTCTCAGTGTAGTGTAGTCTCAACTGATGGTCTGAAGTCCTTGGAGGCTCGGTAGGCCACCATGTTTATACCAATATATCAGTGTGTCTTATAGCCAGTGCAGTGGATGTGGCTCTGGCAGCTGGCACTAGCATTGTAATTCACTGAGTTGCTTGGATGCATTTTGAGTAATTTTGTGGAGTTCAAGGCGTCTTTTCTTAATGCCCGTATTTGATGGGTCCACATTCCTCTGTTATGGACTCCCTGACAAGGAGTGAACAGGGTGGCAAGAGGTTTGTCATGGGAATTGGCTTTTCCACCCCACCAAGGACCTTTTTGTGCAACCGTGGGGGGAGACTGCTTTTGTTCTGAAGTAGCAGCAGCTTGTTGAGGAATCTTCAGAAGACCCCCCCCCTCCCATGATGGGGGGGTAACTTCAGTGGATGCTGCCCATTGGCAGTCTGCAAAGTCAGGGCTTTGGGGAACATTTCTCCAATAAGTTCTCCTTCCACTGCTCCTAAATGTCTGTCAGACCGCTTCACTGTGGTAGCGATTGGAGTGCTTGCCTCTCAACCCTCAAGGTTAGGAGGCCATCACACTTGGATGATTGAGTATTGAGACTTTTCCAGAGGCTGTACCATCCCCTTTCAGTTTACACCAGCTTTGTCAAAGATCTCTTCCAGGCATTCCATCCCATCAGCAAAGAGAAGCAGTAGCAGAGATTCGAAAACTGCACACAAGTCATCCAGTAGGTCCCACCAGACTAGAGAGGATCTTGGTTTTATTCGATTCTTTTTGATGCCAAAAAGTCAAGGACCTTGTGCCCATTTTGGACCCAAGTTAAATATATTCATCAAACAGACAAGAGAATGGATTGCATCTTTACCATCCAGAACATCTCCACAAGAGGATGGATGATTGGATGGGCTTGGTGGACCTAAAGGATGCTTATTACCACTTAATGATTGCAAGATATTCCAAGATGTTCCAGCACTTCTGGCTGAGAGCCAGTTTCTACCAGTTCTGAGCACTGTCTTTGGTGTCACCCCCCCCCCCCCCCCCAAGGTGTTCAAATGCACGGCAATGGTAGCAAATTGGCTCAAGCTGCATGTATTCCAGGACTACTTGCAACTGGCTTCTAATGGGGACTTCAAGGGCAATGCTGGTTCATGCAAGAGACTCCATGCTCTGCTTGTGCCTCTTTGGGTCATATGTGACAGATCTACCTGGAATCCATCTCTGTCCTGGAGTTTTGGCTGCTGTCTAAGAATGACTATACAGATTGCTAAGCTTCCTCTTTCAAGGTGTTGTCCCTACATCTTCAGACCTGTCAAATCCTTCTGCTTCAGAGGCCACCTCTTTCAAGGTGTTGTCCCTACATCTTCAGACCTGTCAAATCCTTCTGCTTCAGAGGCCACCACCTTCTTTAGTTCTCTGCCTTTACCTGATGGCCACTTCAATAATCTCATTCATAGGCTTCTACCTGAGGGTTCTCTAGTAGACTATTTCATTGGGTGAGTTGTCCAGACCACAGTGGACTGAATTTATCCATGCATCTTACCATGGTTTGTCGCATCTTTTGTTGGCTGAAATCATGTCTCCTTAAGGTGTCAATTTGTTCCCTAGCCCACAGTCATGGAGATCACACTTTTGTTTTTTTTTCCTCACTCCTGGGGGTGGGAGTGTATTGTGAGTGGAAGCCAGTTCAAGGAGCCCGATTCCCACTCAAGGGCCATCTGCACATCACAGTTTTGGAGATGCGAGTGGTCCTCCTGGTAGTGGAGGGTTTTCACAACTGCCTCCCCTAATGTGTGACTTTTTGATCCAGACTGACATGACCTGTGGTATGGTACAAGAAAAAGAACCATATCCTGTCTCCTGTGTCCAGAGGCCATGGGGGTGTGATGTCCCCACAGTTCTGTCTTACAGCAATGCACATCCTGGGGAAGCAGGAGCATGATGCATCTCAAGTGGTCCCTCAATGGCTGTGCATATATTCAGTCGCTGCAGCTTTTTGCCTGCCCCCCCCCCCAAGTCTCCACTATACTTACTTTCCAACACCCTTTATAATAGTATTTACAAAAACCTTGTTGCATTATCAAAATTCTAATGGCCCCATTCTGGTTACTCTACATTTTAAGGTCCATTTGGCTGATATTTGGTTTTCATGTGGCAAACCTACCCCTGTTGCCTTCAGGTTATTGAAAGCTTTTAAAAGGACCTTTCTTGTTACATTCAACCTTTTGAGAGATCCTAGGATGTTTAGTGTCACTGCTCCCCCCCTCCCCCTAGTTATTCTAACAAAGCTGAATACTATTTACACTCTAGATGTTGGGCATGTATTTATATGCATTTATACATAAGACACTCTGAAGTATGACCAGCTTTTTGTCTCCTTGAACTCTAAAGTTGGGCTCCAAACCTTCTAAGGATACTCTGTCCAGTGGTCTGAACGTGTAGTTTGTCTGGAGGCCCGCATCAATCCACCAAACCAAAGGCTCAGTGCACTAGGGCTGTAGCTGCTTCTGTTCATTTGTGCAGCCACTACATGGTCTATGTCCATACTTTTTATTTCTCTGTATACATTTGATCTGTAGTCTAAAGGGCTGCTTTTAGTTCTTCAATTCTCTGGAAGATCCTTCCATAGTCCTTCATAGGGGTTTTGTGTAGCTGGGGGCACTCTCCTGGTTGTTGAGGTGGACAGAAAATGCATCGGATACTGAAGTATATATTATAACGCTAAATCCATGTTGTCTTCGGTCTCTCTCGACCCACCCTGCCGCCACCCATCCCCCTTCTAAATTGTCAACTCTTCTGGACTTGCATGGATTGCACTGATCTTGAACAAATCTGCTGATGTACACCTGATGGAGGGAGTTTGATATAGATAGAGTTTGCTGTACTCAGACAATTATCTGAAGGGCTGGCAGGATGACTGCATTCTCAGAAGGTACCTGAGCCTTGGAGCAGAAAGTCTTAATTGAAGTGCCGCACTCTGATCCATACAGATGTATTAGACACAGCTGAGACTGGCAGAAGACGTAACACTGCTCTGGCATTGAGATATGTATGTAACCTTCGCTTTCTAGATGGTCACTATGCAGCCCATCTACTACTTTTGGGGAAAGGACAACTGGATAGTTCTGTAGACCTTCAAGATGAAGATTGCACTACAGTCCAGAAAGTACCTACACTTTCAGCTGGGTGCCAGTCTGCCATTTGGTCTAGCCACAGCCCCCCCTCCCCCCCAGGTATTCATGTGTGTGGCAGTTGTAGCAGCACATCTTGGACTGCAAGGGTTGCAGCTAATTCCCATGCTTAGATGCCTGACTCTTCAGTCACAATAAGTGAATCCTTAATCAAAAAGAGACTTCGTTTCAGTTGTTGGGAGTCTTGATAAACTACAAAAATCAATTACCACCTACTTCGATCTTGAAAGTTCATTGGATGCCATTTAGGTATGACCTCCCAGATCACCAGACTTCTCTATTCAAGGCTGACCTCTCTGATTGCAGGAACAAGAAGTGCTATTCATACTAAATCCACCAGCATCTTTAAAATTCGTCTTTTGGGGTCCTTTGTTTACTGGGATACATGGCAACTGCCATAATTCTACAACTTCATGCCAGATTTTTCTTGGTTTCTGCATTCTGTTCTAATATCCTACAGCTCCACCATCCAATCACACTCCTCCCATCTGTCATCTCTTGGTGTTTTAAGTCCCCTCTGATAGCACAAGTTTGCTTTTCACTTCCCAACAATCAGTTACCATGGAAGCCTTTCTGTTATGACATCCATAGAGGTTCCTCACAACACGTGGTTTCAAAAAGTCCGATGTGGACTGTCTGAAAGTCGTGTCCTTGTACGCAGTCTCCTACAATCTGTTAAAGTTACCTTTGCCTAGCCAACAAAGCTTCTTCTGATCCAGCTTTAATGGACCTGTTGCACATCCACAAAACAAACTGCATCAGAAGCACCCTGTCCAGGGAAATTTAAACATCTCCTACAACATAAATAGGATGTGCTGTAGGGACAGGTTTGTCTCTGAGGTTGCCTCTTCTCTGGAACAGGCTTCCCATTCACATGAAGCAGAGTTCTTGGTTTCACTTGTGAGACATTGAGTAAATTCCCACCCACTGATCCAAGTCCTGCACCTATGTCTCTACTAGGAAGAGGAAGCTTGTAAATACTGTGCCAGTTATGCATAGGTCTTGTGGGGGTATGTAAACTTAAGGAACCAATACCCATTCATTCGCAACCCCCTTTCCCATTTTGGCACAAGGAATCAGGATATCACTTCAGTGACTATCCTCTGGAGCCAGTGTTCACATAGAGTGGCTAGCCCTGCTGATTATGGGGAGAGGAACTTGAGAGAATCTGTTGTATTGTCTGCTTGGGTCATCTTCAGAGTGTATGACCCAGCTATTGAGATGGACATAGAATGATAACCAGGATCTAGTGTTCTGGTAAGTAGATAACCTCACATTGCATCATCGCACAGATGAGGTCAGCAGATTTACTTCAATGAAGTCCAGTTTTATTTTGGTAATGCATGCAAACTGTTACTTGGGGGAAGAGGGGGAGGATTGATGTAACTAGTAAACCTTCACTGCATGTAACAGTAATGCATGGTAAAACTGTTTGGTTTTACATTAGAAATTTCCTATTCCTGAGGAGTTTCTCTTGCACTTTGCCCTTGTGAGAAGACTGCAACAGTCATGAGTAAACCAATCTTGGCATCACTGCACACTTTTTGCTATAAAATGCATACCCTTTTAAGACCTTGGTAAAATAGTGATGGGTTAGATCTGTGTTTCCCTTCTAATGTGGGTGGCTGAAGCAGATTTTAGTTTAATTTGCTGTTTGACAAATTATTCCTACTCTGTCAAAACTTGTTAACTTAGCCTGGTTATAATTAGCATTTATGAAGTCTTTGCATTACTTTCTTGTCAACACAGAACTCAACAGGATATTGAATATTTTTGTCTTACAGTGTGAGTTTGAAAATTGTTACAAATCTTTTAGGAAACACCAACATCTCAAAAGTCATCAGTATGAGCACACCAAAATTCCGCCATTCAAGTAAGTGTTACTAAATAATGGTCTTAAAATTTGCTGTTTGCTATCCTGACACATACTTCTGTCCTTTATGGTCTAGTTAGTTTGGAGGAGAACTCGACTTTCAGCTGAATATAATTGGTTCACTCCAGCATTTCTCCCCTTCATTTGTTTTATTGGGCTTCTAAATCGTGTCCTCAGACTTCATTTCATTATCAGTCTTTGTTGTAGATGGCCCCACTGCTGTATCCTAGTTAAAATTTTTCCCTGACCACGTCTTTTGTAAAGACCGAGACACACGCAGTGAGACACGTGCACACTGACACGCACAAAAACACACTGCGATGCAAATTCCAGTCCTATATAACCTTGAGGAAAGGAGGAACTCTGCAAAGCAGTGCACTGCAGTCCCAAGCAGTCATTGACTTTGCTCTAATTTCAAGCGCTTTGAGCACAGTTTCTAAGTCTGGGTAGAGTTTAAAGTTCCTAAAATTAGTATTGTTTTGCAGCACCCACAGTGATCCAGAATTGACTTGTATAATTCTTATACAAAGTTACATGTATTGGTAGCATATGTAAGCAAGACTGAAAATTATTTTATTAGGTTTGTTGCTCCTAATGCTACTTTAGTCTGTTATGGACTAGATCTGATTTTTCTGTCTACTTTTTTGAACTGTTGGTAATGGGTAATCCTGATTCCATTGCTGCCAAAAGTTTTTGCGCTATCCTGAATGCAACAGTCTTGCCATATTATGCCTTTCAGTATACAAGCCCCCTCTGATCACACATACCTCTCAACTGTACAGATTTTCTCACTGCCTAGATTTTTGCATCATTTTTGGTGTGTTCCTCCTAAAATCTGTGCTTTTCTGGCAAATAGCTGAGGATAGAATTAACGACTAACATTTGTTTGACTCCACATCCTTCAGAAAAACTATTATCAACTTTCTAAGTTTGTAAGAGCAGTATTTAAAATTTGTCCCTCATGATTTTAGGCTTTGTCCAGATTTTTTGCCCTGAGGTTGAGAGGTATGGACTATCGCACCAAGCAACAAGATGTGCGTCTGTTTTTACAGAACCTGCAGTTGTCTTTCCCACATGTTTAGATTTTCTAAACTGTGTACCTATTCCACTGTCCAGGGCAACCATTAGCCTTCTTTTTTTTATCCGTTAACCTCTCCTTAACCATTCCTGCATTGTATCCTAATGGGCATGAGGTTGTTATCTCTGTACTTTGCCACAAGATTTCTTTTCCACATTCCTTTCCTTATTTGATCCTTCTTGTATTCTTTTTGTTTTCGACGCATTCAGTTCTTGTATTCTTTTTGTTTTTGACACATTCAGTTGCTGTCTGACTTTAGCAACTCTTGGTTTGATTTTCATTCCTGCTTGACACCTAGAATACTTTTGCTAAACTAAGTACGCACACACTTGAGACAAACGCAAAAAGGGATATGCGTGCATGCACACTGAGACACACACTGAGATGCATTGTGCACTTACACCCACACAGACTCGCACTGAGATGTACGCACAACGAGATGCATGCACACACGAGATGCATACATGTGCACACTGAGATGTGCATGCCCACTGAGGCTCTCTCACATGTGCCCACTGAGACGCACACATGCGCACACCCCCCCCAAATCCTTTACTTTTACAGGTAATGCATAACTTCAAGTTCGTTTAGCTGCTAACTTACTAATCTTCTGTTCTACATGCTTCCATTGTTTTCTTATTTTTTGTATTTTGATTTTTCATAGATGGGTGCCTTTTATCTGTTTCTCTTCAAATATCTTTTGGAAAGAAGTTTTCCTTCCTTGCATAAATATTGCACCATATCCAATCTTTTTTACTTTCCCATGTCCATGTTTCTTTTCTATAGCCCATTGTTGCAATGTTTTTGTGTCGGATTCTACACTATATTTTTCCAGTTCTGGCACCAGTGCACACACCAGGTTTGGGTACTTTATCCTGGAACCTGTGCACCCAGGGTTTTTTTTTTAATCTGACTCTACATGATACATATAGACTGCATCTTGTATAGTATATTAGTATCATTTGAGATTTGGTGAAAACTGGGACCACCATATAAAAGTACTCCAAGACATGAGGATGAATTTTGTTCCAGGGGCCATGGAGGCGGTCTCCTACTCTCCTTTTTCCTTTGAATTATACTGTGTTCTTGCATTACAGGTTCCATCTAACAAGTCTTTATCAGTGTGATTTGATGATTAATCTCTGCCTCATAACTTGCACAACTTTCTCTGTTCTGATTTGTCCTAGATGTCTAATTTTAACACATGGATGACTGTCTCACTATCCTCATCTGTATTTGCATCCTATTCCACTACATTTTTTCCCTTCACCCACAAAAATCTTGATCGGAGCTGTCACAGCACACCTAATTTTTTGGCATGTTCGATTGCGCAGATTAACAGATCTCAAGAATACTTGTGCTTTTTAGAGTGTGTGTGTGTGTGCTAACTATTCCATCTCCGGTCTGTTTGCTATTATAAGGAGCCTTTGTACAGTGTTTTATGTCATAAGAGAAGAGGATATTTGATGGTAATTTTGCTGTGTTGAGTAAGTGATGTGCATGAAATTGTGCTTTTGTTTTGAGGGAGTGAGTCCGACATCTGAGTTGAGAACTATTTCTAGACAGACAGCTAACTAGCAATGCATGTTGGGCATTACAGGATACAAACTTCTGCTTTTTGTGAAGCTGCATATAGAATGTGCTTGGATTCTTTGTGTAACATTTTCAATGGCCTCTTTAGTTAAGTAAAAGGACTGAGAGTTCTCTCAAATCAAATTTGTTTAAGTTATAAATCGGAAATTACCCCTAATGCATAAGGCATAACTTTTTCCAGAGTACAAGTGAAGAAAATAGTTATGCCAAGACCATTTTTTGCTTTAAAATTGCCTAGGTTATTTATAAAATTCTGCAAAGAATATTGAGACAAAGTTAAGGTTTTAAAAGCACCTTCCTGTGGGGAGTTTAACTTCAAGCACTGATTTCAAAGTAATTGCCAGTGCTAAATGTTCACTTGTACTGTGCTAGGATTAAATGATTCTTTGATCTTTGTTTTAGTCGCATTTGAGGGTTGCTTTTGCTGTGTCTTTATATTACAAAATTTCAGGCTCGTCCATTTTGTGGCAGAAGGTCTCTCTCATTTGGGAGAGACACCAGGAATCTGTGTGGTTGTCTATTGGCTAAGAGGGTGTAGGAGTTGGCTTTCAAGTTTTTTTTTTTCCTTCTACTATAAATCAGACTAGTTGGAACTGCCCACTAAGTAGCAGCTGTTAGCAGTGCCCTATGTAGTTGCAATTGCTTAGTCATTTGCTTTGGAGGTATGAAATTTGGTAAGGCTTCTTTTAAGCACGTCCGCATAAGAATCTGTGAGGGATGAAGGGATGTTCATTGTGCATACAGCTGCAGTCATTACAGATGGGTTATCCTGCCATCAGGCGGGTCCTCTGTTGGCCAAATTAAGTCTAGGTCCGGCGTCTGATGTCGTCGCTTCTTCCCTGATGTCAGTGCGACAGGGGTATAAGAGGCAGCCAACGCCATTTTCTCCAGTCTTTCTTGCCGCGCGGTGCCCGAAGCAGATGCAGTTTGCAAGTGCCGGTCGGCCAGCTCTTGAGATTTACGAACCGTATTTCAGCCAAAGTCTTCCGTTGGGGAAACTTTACTTGCCTCAGACCGATGTCAGACAAAGTTAATAATTGCATTTCTTGTGGGAAGCAAATACCGCATAAGGATTTTCACTCTTTCTGTATACCTTGCTTAGGGCCAGACCACGACGTCTCGGCCTGCCGTTTTTGTGCTAGGTTCAACAAGCGCACTATTAAGCGCCGGGCGGAGTTCGCCCTTCATTATTTTGGCAAAAAATGTAATTATATCATGTCATCTGATACACCGATGCCAGTTTTAGGCAAAAGATGCAAAGACAAGGACCGGCATCCGAGGTCTGCTCAGAGTACTGAGACCACGCTTAAGCCGACTACTGGTTCTCACCGAGGTGCCTACGCAGCCCCTGACTACCGATGAAACTATTTTACCGGTGTCTTCAGTACCCGAGGTCGCAGGCTCCTCTGTCTGCATTCCCACGGCAGATACCGACGCCACTCTTGGCGGGGAAACCGAAAATTTAGTGAGGCCTGCCATTTCTGAAGGAGTATTCAGGCCTACCACCTTCTCTATTAAATCCTTCACTAAATCTAAATCTGCCATCAAAACTAAAAAACACGGTCCTCAGACCTCCTCTCAAGGCCCCATGCCTAAAAAAACAGATGCTTAAAATGGCTGAGGATTTGATAACTCTCATCAGGGGTTCTCAACCCCCCCCCCCTGACAAAAGACCCAGATTGGAGGAAGACTACCCTTCCTCAGACCAGGCTTCTATTACCTCAGACCATTCTGAGGATCAGGATTATGCCTATTCCCCTTTTGAAGACTCTGATGCTGAGGAGTCTTTTCCCTCTGCCCCCCCCCCCCCGAGGACTACTCTTTTTGGGGAAACCCTGCATACGTTGAGGGAGCACTTCCACTGGGAAGGCCAAGATTACTCCGATTCCAAGAAAAGGCTCAGGGAATGTCTACTGCTTCCCCAACATAGGCCCCTGGCTATCCCTCCTGTTTTAGATATTTTGGATGTGTACGCAGAAGCCAGTCTTAATCCCAGATTCTTTGCCTCCAGCCCCTGTTAAACCAGACTGGTATTACCGGGTTCCTGATTCTCACCAGTTCCTTTTATAAAAGCCATACTGCTGACCCAGAAACAATTTCACAGGGTCCCAAGGGGGTAAAGGCCTCTACTGCTAAAAACCTTTTACCTTCAGAGAGAGATTCCAGAGCATTAGAAAGGTGTGGGGGGAAAGGTGTATACATCAGCCACTTTAACCATGAGGGCATTAAACTGTCAATTTCATATGTTAAAGTACCAACAGTTTGTTATCTCAGCTGAAAAGCAAAATGACACAAACAGAACAACCAGATTTGAAAGAGTTGCAGGATTTGTTGCATGGAGCAGAACAAGTGGGTAAACATACCTTGCAGTGTGGTTTTGATGCTTTAGAGGCCTCGTGTAGAGCTGCTGTCACAGGGTCTGTCATACGTAGACATGCTTGGTTCAAGGAGCAAACCTTACCAGATCATGTCAAAGCAAAGCTATTAGATGCACCACTTCAAAAAGATGTATTGTTCGGTGTTAAAGCTGAGGAGGTACTAAAGAAAATTGAGGAAAAAGTGAAATATATGCAAACAGTTGGATTTCTTGCAGGTGCAACCTCCACGCTTCAGCAGAAACTGGCCTTCAAAAAAATTGGTCCTTTCCAGCCACGGACAGATCTCAAAGGGGCAGATACAGATGCCCAAGGGGTAGAGGACCACCTCCAAGGATCTTACAGAGCTAGACAGTGGCAAGCACCAACCCCAAGAGGTGGAGAAGATAGACCACAGTCCTTTAGAAAACAGACACACTGACTTCCCCCTATGCCTGCCAAACAAAGCTGTAATGGCAGCACCTTTGGGCGGAAAACTGGCATTTTCAAAAAACTGGCACATTGTTACAAAAGACAAATAGATTCTGGACATTATAGACGGAGGCTACAGGTTCCACTTTCACACCCTTCCAAAAATGAGAGGCTTGCCAAACCTGCCACAAAATCAATGGGCAGAGGCACAAAGACAAATTTCCGCTCTCATGGATATGAAAGCAATTCAAGAGATGCCTGCAAAAGAACAAGGTCAAGGTTTTTATTCCAGACTATTTCTGGTACCAAGGAAGGACAAAGATTGGAGACCCATCTTAGACCTATCCATCCTAAATGCATATCTACAGGTACCAAAATTCAAGATGCTCACATTACAGCAGCTTCTTCTCATGCTGGGCAAGGAGTCTTGGCTGGTAATGTTGGACCTCAAGGAGGCATACCTGCATGTCCCCATCAGACAAGATTGCAGAAGATACTTCAGATTTCTTGCAGGTTCAACCCATTACCAATTCTCTGCATTGCCCTTTGGCTTATCTACTGCGCCCAGAGTGTTTACGAAATGCCTGGCATCAGTAATTGCCTTCTGCAGACAACAAGGAATACAAATCTACCCATATCTGGACGACTGCCTGAGCCAAGCGGACAGCAAGGACATTCTATTGCAGCATCTGGCGTTTGTAATAAAACTGTTAAAACTACCTGGGATACACAGTGAACAAAAAGAAATCAAAACTAATACCTTCTCAACAGATAATTTTCCTGAGTGCCAGCTTAAATACAACCACCCAGATGGCCTACCTCATGCCAGACAAGGGCAACTGTCTCAATACTTCAACAAAATGGCAACTTTAACCAGACTAACTGCAAGGAAAGTCCTGCAGGCTCTGGGATTCATGGCATCTTGCATCCTGTTGATACCATGTGCAAAGCTGCATATGAGGAAACTACAATGGTACCTAAAACTTATGGTCTCAACACAGCCACAGCTTGGAAACAATTGTACCACTCATTCCATGCCTTCAAAAGGAATTTTTGTGGTGGGCTCAAGCATGCCAAAGAAACACAGGTCTCCCTTTCTGTTTACCTCAAGCAACTCAAATCATCACAACAGACGCCTCAGACTACGCCTGGGGAGCACACATGGCAGATCAGTGCATTCAGGGGAAAATGGTCCCAAAAAGAGAAGCGCCTACACATCAACCAAAAGGAGATGCTAGCCGTGCAAAATGCTCTTATGACCTTCAAAGACCTACTGCATCCAGGCCAGCTATTGATAGGGACAGACAACACCACAGTCATGTGGTACATAAAAACAGGGGGGAACTCATTCATACACCCTGTGCAGACAAGCCATGACCCTGTGGAACACAGCACTGGAATTACAAATTCAACTACAGGCACAATTCCTGCCAGGGAAGGAAAGCACACTGCCAGGGAAGGAAAACACACTGGCAGACAACTTTAGCAGAAATATGACAGACCCACACAAATGGAAGTTGCATCCTCAAGTCTTCTCAAAGATAACTCAGGCATGGGGACAGCCAGACATAGATCTATTTGCTACCCACAGAAATTACCAGTTGGAAAAATTCTGCTCAAGGACCTATCATCCACAGGCCTGGAAAGTGGACGCACTCTCTTTGATTTGGACAGCACTGACAGTCTATGCCTTCCCGCCTCTACCTCTACTGGCCAAAGTCCTATTAAAAACCAGAACAGAGAGGCCACAAATGATTCTCATTGCTCCAGACTGGCCACGACAGCACTGGTATACTCTCCTAAAGAGCCTGTCACACTCCACCATGGATACTACCTCTAGTTCCTCTTCTGTTGTCCCAGCACAACTACAAGACCCTTCACAGCCAGCTCAGAACTCTAAATCTAGCTGCATGGAGAATACCTTAATTTCCCAACGGACTCTGCTCTCCAAGGAGGTACAGGATGTCATCTTGGAGGCCAGGAGACCCTCTACTAGAAAAACCTACTCCGCCAAATGGAAATGATTTTGTTCTGGAATCAAGAAAAGGGCCAGAATCCTTGGGTAATAAATATACCTAAATTTCTCTGTACCTAGCTGAGATGTTAAGTGTCCTTTCCTTCTCCTCCAAGATCCACGCTTCAGCCATTTCTGCACAATACAATACAGATCCTCCTTTATTCTCACATCCTCTAAGGCAGTTCCTCAGAGGGGCAAAAAATATTAACCCCCCCACGGAAACCACCAGTCCCAGCTTGGGACCTCAACTTCATATTGGAAAAGCTGACCCTGCCTCCCTGAGCTGGCTTCTTCCACAGAGCTACAATACTTGTCATGGAAAACAGCCTTCCTTCTGGCCATTACCTCAGCATGCAGGGTTTCGGAGCTACAGGCTCTCATGGCTGTGCAACCATTCATCATTTTCCATCAGGACAGAGTCTCCTTACGAACCATCCCTACCTTCATCCCAAAGGTAGTATCCAGTGTAGCTTTGAATCAGACTATTCATTTACCTACCTTTTATCCAAATCCACAGAACAAAGAGAGGCTACTACATTCCTTGGACATTCACAGACCACTTCGCTATTACTTGGACAGAACAAAGTCATTCAGGAAATCTGAGCAGCTCTTTGTGTCCTATGCTACAGGTGCTCAAGGAAAGGCCATTTCCAAACATCCAATTTCAAAATGGATAGCCCACTGCATATGCTTTTGTTTTTCATTTCATGGAAAATTTGTGCCTGTATAAATCAGATCCCACTCCACCAGGGCTACAGCTACCTCTGCAGCTTTCCTCAGGGGGGTCCCTACAAAGGACATTTTGGAAGCAGCTACTTGGAGTTCAGTGCATACTTTCTCAAAGCACTACCACCTTCCACTATATACTCAAAATCTAGAGCGGGCTTTGCCACAGCAGTCCTGCAGGGCATCCTAGCCCCTCCTAGTTCCACTTAATACCTACCACCCTTACTTAGCTTTGGGATTCTTCCCATCTGTAATGACTGCAGCTGTATGCACGATGAACATAGTACAGTTTTGTACCTACCATAAATGTAGATGTTAGAGTGCTCATACAGCTGCAGTCCAGATTACCCTCCCTCCATCCCCTCTTAGGACAGGCCTTATGACAAACACCTTTATCATACAACCTATTTGGGGTATTCTTTTATGGTGTATTTGCTTGCAACTACTGTTTTTGATTTATCTACATTGCATGTTTGCATAATATTATGTTTTGCCTTCCTTCTGGGGGTACCTGACATCTGGGGCAAGAAAAACTGAAGAAAATGGCGTCGGCTGCCTCTTATACCCCTGTCACACTGATGTCAGGGAAGAAGCGACGACCACCGACGCCGGACCTAGACTTTGGAATTCGGCCGACCGAGGACCCGCCTGATGGCAGGATAACCCATCTGCAATGACTGCAGCTGTATGAGCACTCTAACATCTACATTTATGGTGGGTACAAAACTGTACTTTGTAGTGTATGCAATTTCCAAATGTCTCTGGATAGTTTGGTAGATTTCAGCATTCTAAGGTAAAATAGTGAGTCTCATGTTCTCAGACGACCAGTTTTAAGTGTATGCGAAAGATGTAAATACACAACTTCTTGGAGGCAAAAGACTTTCACAGTATATCTTTTAATCCCTCTCACACAGATTTGTATGCTGATGTGCTTAAACCTTCACAAATGTCAAACACCTCCAAAAGCTATTCCAGTGGCAAACCTCTTCATTAGTGAGCACTTAAGCACACACCAAAAGCAGCAACACCAAACATCTAGCATCTACACCCAGTGATCCCCCAAGAACAAAGCCAGTAAGACAAGCATATACTTAATACTGTTCTTGGGGACTCCATTGTCACACAGATGCCCCACTCAGCAGGTTAGACGAGGAAATAACGGTTAGTTGCCTGTTTGAGCCAGGATCCGCAATATCGTACACACTCAACTACGTTGTTTTGCCAGGGATGGGCTGCATCTGCTCCTCCTAGGTTTTCAGATATTAGTTAAAACTTTATCCACCCATTACAGCTTTTTTTAGGCAGTGCCAAAAATACAAAACTACTAACCTAGTGAAAGTCTAAAAGCAACCTTAAAGGGTTACTGCTCAATGCTTTAAGCTTAAACAAAAAAAAAAACTCTACACCCTTCAAGTTCTCCTTACTTGGAGGACTGCAGACATCTGTGTCTTGGTGTCTTGACCAAGATTTGGTTTAAAGTCATAAAAAGTACTTTGGCAGTGTAGGGCATGCAGTGCCTTCCATGCATTTAGACCAGCAGCACAGACTGGGTCCAGAGGTGGAGGTGTTTTGATCTGCATTAGCAACAAATGTACCTCTAGGTTGGTTAAACAGGATGATACTGTGATGTGAAGTAGGGCCAGCTGTGCCAGGGTGAGTAGGGCAGTGCATGTGTAACATATGCTGGCATAGCTAGCTGGAGTTTTGTAAAGAATTTAAATATCCAACTGATTTTTGTATCCTGTTTTAGTGGATGGGGAAATAGGCCACTGTTGAGAGAGGGAGAAAGTCTGACATGACCATTATAAAGTCTGCACTGGTTAAGGAGCAGTAGTTGCTTGGACAGTCCACTCCTTTCAGAGCTTTAGGAGGGACCCCATTTCAAATGCCTTTGGCCAGGGTTCACCTTGACTGGGAGGGTGGAAAGAGAAGCAAGCAAATAGGTGTATTTTGAGGATATCCCTGCAGATGTCATTATGGGAAGAAATATTGGTAATGAAACGCGTTGTGTGCATGCAGTTAACGCAGTTAAGCTTGGAGATGAGCATGTGAGCCTGGTACCCTCTGGGAGACCCAGAGAGACATCACACCTGAAGACCGGGCTGGTGATAAGGCTATTTGAGGGAGGGAACTACCCTGTAGCAGTGAGCCTGAAGGTGAGCTACAGCTATATTCGCTTGGATGGGGTGAGTGTGGGCAGAGGTAAGTAGTAGTACCCAGGCCAACAGTCAGGCACTGCTGTCAAGAAGATTCCAGACTTCCTGTGGAAGGGGATCTGGGAAGGGTCGCAAAAATAGCATTGATGCTAGCTTGGCTCTCAGACCCTACATTACGAGGCTTGAGGGAGGTAGCTAAGTAGGCACCTGATTCTCAAGAAAAAGGGGAGTCTACATACTGGAACAAATGGGTACTGTCTAGAGAGTGGATCCTTGAGGGAGGGCTAGAGGGTGAGGTAATACAGCAGTTGGTGCCCAGAGCCTACTGTTTGGCAGTTCTAGCCATAGCCCATGTCATTCCCTTTGCAGGTCGTATAGGCATAAAGAGTACCAAGAGACGTATTATGCAGAACTTTAATTTGGCCTGGGAATGCAAGCGATGTAACAGGATACTGTACAACCTGTGAGCAGTGCCAAAAAATAGGCAAGGCAGGCGATGAGGTCAAAGCTCCTTTTTATGCCTTTGCCTGTGATTTGAGGAGCCGTTTGAGGGTTGCTATGGATATTGAGTCTCTGTACCCCAAGTTCAACAGAGAAGAAATGTAACCTAGTGGTAGTAAATGATACTAGATACCCTGAGGCAATGACTCTGTCCTCCAAGGCAGAGAAAGTTGCAAATGCTTTTGGATATTTTTCTCAAGAAACCTACCATGCTGAAAATGCTGACTGACGAGATGCCAATTTCATGTTGGATCTGCTGGCTTGCCTGTTGGAGTGCTATGGGGTGAAGCACCTAAAGACTACCCCCTACCAGCCCCAGACTAAAGGTCTTTTGGTGAGGGTAACCTTTCCACTGAAGACCATGCTAAGGACATTTCCAGATCAGTGTAAGGGAAAGTGGGACAAATATTTGCCCGGTTTGCATACAGAGAGGTACCCCAAGAATCCACAGGTTTTCCACCCTTTGAGTTGCTGTATGGGCATAGGGTGAAGGGGGCTCTTGGATTTGATTCACGAGTGGGAGAGTAAGAGTGATTCCCACAAGGAGTCTGCATATGTCCTGGTGCTCATGGGCTTGGCCCAGGAGAACCTGGCAGGAGCCCAACAGCAGAAAAAGGTGTGGTATGATGGGAATGCTTGAGCCCAAGAGCATGCTGTAGGACAGCAGGTTATGGTGCTCATTCCTGTTGAACACACTAAGCTGCAGGCAGCTTGGGAAGGAAGGACCCTTCAAAGTGGTAAGGAAGGTCCATGATATTAACCTACATGGTAAAATGCTAGTAAAGAAGTAGTGGCACAAACTGTATCATGTTAATATGATGAAGCCTTACCATCATAGGGAGGCCCTTGTGCTGATATTTGCAGTGGGTGGCATGAGAAGTCTGAAGGGGGATCTGGTGACGTTAAAGACATTTTGTCACTGTTGCAGGAGTTTAGGGACATATAAACTAGGAAAACTAGGAAACCTGGGTACACCCACCTGGTACCACATCATGTGGATGCAGGACCCAAAAGACCTGTCAAGCAGGCCCCTTGCAGGCTGTCTTAGTGAATCGGACTCTGAGGGAGGAGATAGAGGAAATGTTGGAATTGGAGATAGAGGAAATGTTGGAATTGGGAGTAATCCAGAAGTCCAGCAGACCCTGGGCCTCCCCAGTGGTGCTGGTACCAAGGAGGAATGGCAGCACCAGGTTCTGTATGGACTACAGAGAACTGAAGTGTCGCACATTCCGATGCTTACCCTATGCCTAGGACAGATGAGGCTTTGAAGCAGCTGAGTTGGGCTACGTATCTGACCACTATTGATCTGACCAAGGGCTACTGGCAAGTGCTTTTGACTCCCACTCCTAGATAGAAGTCAGCCTTTGACTCCTTTTAGATTATATGAGTTCACGAATATGCCCTTTGGAATGAAAAATGCCCCAGCAACCTTCTAGAGGCAGGTAGATGAGATTATGCCCTTGCTTACCTGGACGATATTGCCATCTACACCCATTCCTGGCTAAAGCACCTTCAGCATGTTGGGGAGGCCCTGGGCAGACTAAAGGGCAGGGTTGACAACTAAGTCCAGTAAGTGTCTGGTATGTCTGAGGTCTTCTGCTTGGGACATAGAGTGGGGAGTTGAAAGATCACACCAGAACCTCCCAAAGTAGAAGCTATTCAGGCATGCCTTGCCCCTGTTAAAGCAGGCGAGGGCATTTTTGGGGACAGCAGGGTACTAACGAAAGTTAGTTCCCAAGTATAGTAAATAGCTGATCCTTCACAGACCTGATGAGGGGAAAAAGGCCAGATTAGGTTGTGTGGACCGCAGCCTGCGAGTAGGCATTCCAAAAGCTTAAATGGGCTTTGGGATGAGCCCCTGTGCTAGCCTATCCAGATTACAGCAAAAAATTTGCTGTGCAGGTGGATACTTGCAGACCATGGGGTGAGGGCTGTACTCTGCCAGCTCTACTCATGGGGAGAAGAGCATGCTGTTGTGTATGTCTGCTGTAGACTCCAGCCCTGGAAGGAATGTTATTTAGGCATAGAAAAAGAATGTCTAGCTGTAGTATGGGCACTGCAAAAACATTAGCCCTATCTGTATGGAAGGAAATTCACTGTGGTTACAGATGATCCCTTAACTTGGCTACATCAGCAAAATTCCAAGTTAAGGTGGATCCTTGGGTTGCAGGCATTTGACATGACAGTACAGCACCGTAGTGGGGTCAGTAATGTTAGTGCAGATGGGCTTCCAAGACAGGGTATGGGTTAGTGTGTTCCCAGACAACTAAATTTCTCTCTAGCAACATTTGTCCAAGTTCACTTGAAAAACTAACGTCTTCAAAGGGTGGAGAGATGTGGTGATGGGAGGTAGTGCCAGGGGGAGTAGGGCAGTGCTTGTGTAATATATGCCAGCATAGCTAACTGGAATTTTGTAAAGAATTATGAATTTACAACTGATTTGTACAGATGCTTGTGTTAATGTTTTTGTAAAGTTGCTGATGTTTAAATAATATATCAACAGTTGAGTCTTGCAGGACAGATAAATAGACCCGTTTGTCAGACTGAATTGCTGTAACTGATGAAATTAACAGAGGGTACTGGAAGGGCAAGGGGTTAAGCTCAGCCCACCTAACCTTAAGAAAACTAGCTTGAAATTTAAATGACTTGTTTCATGCCATAAAGATTGTATCTCCCAGGTCTGAATGCAGCCAGAGAAGGGCTTGTTAGCCTCTGCAGGAAGGGTGGAAGTGTTGAGATTTTGTGTCCTGATTCTGTAATAAACCCTGGCTAAAGTTCCATGTGTGTATTGTGACACATCAGTGCCAGATCCTGGTTCAGTTTCTAGTGAGAGGGGAGTGTGGGAACCACAGTCATGTGGCTGGACGTGATGTCATTCTGTAGCCAGCACTGAAATTGTATTTGAATACTAGTGAGAGATTTGATAAGTGCACTCTGTCTTTGGACCTGACAAGATACTCCTCTACGCTCATCTTTCCTTGCCAGCTGTGTTTTTTATATCTCCTGAGATTTGAAACTGTTTATTATAAAAAGATATTCAGCATTTTCATGTTTTAAGAGTACTTGCATTTATTTAGTGGGCACTGTGGTTCCACATTTCTGAAAGTCTTGCTGCTAAGTGTAATTGGATACCCTGCTAAGAGCCTTTAAAGTAGCTGGCTTCGGGTATTGTGGCAGGAAATCTACCTTATTGTCTGGGTGGTGGTGGCAGAGTGGGCAAGTTGTGCTGGCCTTTTGTCTGTGTGTGAAAATCAACTCTGCATGTGTGTGACAGCTACTTTGAACACTGAGCACTGATTTCAGAGAGTGTGATTAAGGACTTTGCTTGGAACACCCAGCTAAGGACTTTGCTTTAGTGGTCAGTGGGGAGTCTTATTTGAGGCCTGGAGAGAAAGTCCAGCCCCAAGACTAGAGTGTGCATTCCCTGTGTGTTCTTAATGGAAAGTGTAGTTGGTGTAGAGAGCTGCATCTGAAAATACTGTGTCCATTTTTCCTCTCCGTGAATGTTCCCCACCAGTGTCGGTGGTGAGGATTGAGGCTCCTTGATCACTGGCCTAGAGGAGGGACATCGCAGATTTCATGGAGCTCTTCACATGCAAGTCACCATAGAGAAGGTCCCTCACCCTGTCATGGATAGCTACAGGTCACCATCTGTGTCTCTAAGGTCTCAATACTCAAACCTGGAAGAGGTGCTCACCATCCAACCAAACACTGTGTTCATGGGTGACTTTACACCTCTGTAAACTGGGAAAGTTGCACTGTATCAAATTTGATGGGCAGAATGATTCCTGGACTTTTATCAACAAACACCCTGGAACAGATGGTGTATGCTCCAACCAGAGGGTCAGGCATACTGGATGTGGTACTTATTTATTTTCCATGATTATTTGTTCCATGGCTTTACATACTAGACTTGTTAGACTGTTGGGACTGTAGTTCCCAGGGTCAGTTGTATCAAGGCATCTGGCTCACCAGGTTTGCAGATAACTGTAAACTGGGAGCTATTGTAGACCCCCCCCCCCCAAAATACCAACATCTTGCAAGAGGGTTTAACTTGGACAAATGACTGGTCCCAAAGCCCTGGCCTGAGACTGTGTTAAAAAAAATGCAGTACAATATCCTTTGTGAATCTGTCATTCCAAGCTAATTATTCCATTGATTTTAAAATACTCCTGAGTCATCCCAGTAGTAAGAGATCTGGGAACATATGTAGACCGCAATCTGGCCTTTGATCAACAATAGCTAAGATAATAAATATTCTACGTCACCCAACTTGTAGGTAAGGGCATGGCATCCAGGTCCAAAGATGTTATAGTACCCCTGTACTAGTCTCTTATTTAATACAATGCCCCCTTTGGCATGTATCTAAACAGATACTTGCAGTAGATGAAAGCCCACAAAGTTTTTTTCACCAGGAGAATTCAGGGCATGAATACCCTGTCATGCACTGATCACCTAAAATTTATGTTGTATTTGGTCTTCTGCAGGATTTTGAGAAGGGATATTTGCCTGGCTTATAGGGCTTCCTCGGATGCAGCCTTGGTGTGTCTGTTGCACATGTGCAATACAGCATATGAAACGCTAGATCAGGGATCTGAACTTCACTTGTGACAGAGACAGATGTGTCCCAAAGGATCCTTGCACAGTGGAATAGGCTGCCCATCTATGTAAAACAGAGTTCTTCCCTGACCCTAATCGAATGAAACCTGGATGGGGAAATTGTAAATTTACTCCTGGTCTGACCCCCATGTCCCTTACCGACAGAGCCGGTCAATAAGAAGTTTTAGCCTAACTTAACACCCTCCCCTAACCATCCTTGTTTACCTCCCATATAGACATGATACTCTGGGACGCAAATGATTTAATGTGCCTGGCTGGGCTTTTAAAGGTCCAAGTGATCATTAGCCTATTAACTTATGAACCTATGAAAGAATGTAGCTCATGTGGCATGAGAAATGTATTTGTGTGTCTTGAGTCTATAAGATAGGCATGCATGGGGGACTGTCATGAAATAACTGCAAATATGAAAAACATTTCTATAATTTTATTATGGTTAGAAAATCTAGTAAGTGTTATAAGGTTGGTTTGTGGGAATCTGAGGTTTGATCATAATATTGCCTGTGGAAAAACATTGGTGGTAACAAATAGACCAACTTAGTCCTTTATTTTGAAAAGGGTAACATTAGAATAATACAAAAGTTCCACAAAATGTGATAAATGGGATTTGAGTACAACAGAAGGTAGCCGATCAGATGGCACGAACCAATAAAGCTCTGTCCCATTTGACCTGGGTTTGAGTAGCAGCTCGGATGATTGGAGTGGTAGGAAAGGGACAAGCAATACCCATGCTAAGTAGGAGAGTGCTTGTTTATATTCTCCCTAAGGGGTGGTGTGGTCCAAAGACCCCCTAATGCAATTAGTGTTGGGGTGGGGCAAGTGGGTAGGGCACTAAAAAAATGAATAAAAACTGAGAAACGGATGAGATCCCAGGATGCCCTTGAGATCCACAGCCGGCCGCAGAATACTGGAATAAGTTGGGGGGTGGTTAAGAGAATAGTTGGTAGACTCTTTGTGGACGGGGGAGGAGTTCTCATTTCTGGCTAGTTTGGCTAGTTTGGACCAACAACCTTCTGGATATAAAAGTCTATTGGGAAAGGTTGCTGTTCTTGGAATTTAGTGTAATGACCAGTCTTAAATGTAGAGGAAAAAAAAAGCTGTGCATTTCCTTTTAAAGTGAACTGGAAGTACAGCATATTAGTATTACTGACAATGAGCAATATTAGTCAAGTATTGAAAGTCTAAACTATGTAGTGCTTATGTAGAACGGCTGTAATAGTTTTATAGGAATTATTTGGCTTTCTGTAATGTAGGGGTTGTGATACAAAGCAGGTCTGATTCATGGAATACTTTGAGTAGTGTGCATGTCATGGTAGGTAAGGCAGTAGTGCATACTACAGTATGTAAAGCAACAGAGTCATGGTGATAATCTAAAGAATGCTGGAGGACAGAAATAATTTGCTAGTATTTCATGTGGATATTGTTTAACTTTTGAGTATATCTAGAAGACTTCATCTTGTTTCAGTGCATGACTGATATAGTGGCATTGTGTACCCCACAAAGAGGGGTGATGTGTTGTCCTTGTGGCATCCAGGTAACTTCAGATACTGAAATCAAATTAGATTTTATTCAAGAATGGCACAAACTGGATCCAAATGAGGCACAGGGAGGAGACAGAATTGTTAACAATGACCGGAGATTACTTCAGCAAGAACTTGCAGTACCATTATATCTATTATTTACTAGGCCGTATAAATATGGGAGATTAAGCAAGACAGGTGGCATGTGCTTACTAAACCCATCTTTAAGGGAAAGGGGAGTAAGATAAACCCAGTCGTACAGACCGTTAAGTCTACTTTCATGTTGTGGAAAAAATAATGGCGAAGTTAATATTGGATAAGTTATGGTGAAGTTAATATTGGATATGTTGGATATGTTATTGTCAGAACTGGAAAGGCTGGGACTTTGAAACCGTATGTTGGCATGCATATAAAGTAGCTCTACCACATGTAACATGATATGCAACAATGGTACAACAGCTATGAATAAAATTGTGCTGTGATCTAATTTATATAGATTTAACCTCAGCATTTGATAGGATCATACACCACTG
>NC_056736.1:658681099-658768599 GCF_019279795.1 Protopterus annectens | reverse complement strand
AAATCAAAAGGCAGAAGCTCTAAAACAAATATCCCAATTATTAAAGATGAGAGCTGTGGAAAAGGTACCATCTATGGAGCAAGGAAAGGGATTTTACTCCAGACTCTTCCTGGTACCAAGAAAAGAGAGCAAATGGAGACCTATTCTCGACCTGTCCGCTTTAAACACATTCCTCATTGTTCCAAAATTCAAAATGCTGACTCTACAGCAGCTTCTTCCCATGCTGGGCAAGGAGTCTTGGCTGGTAACTCTAGATCTCAAGGAGGCATACCTGCACATCCCCATACGACCAAATTGCAGAAGATACCTCAGATTTCTTGCAGGATCAGAGCATTATCAATTCTCAGCATTGCCCTTTGGCTTATCTACTGCGCCCAGAGTGTTCACGAAATGCCTGACATCAGTAATTGCTCATTGCAGGCTTCAGGGAATCCAAATCTACCCCTACCTGGACGACTGCCTGATACAAGCGGACAACAAAAACAAGCTAGCAGAAGACTTACAAAGGGTCATTTACCTGCTACAAGCCCTGGGATACACAGTCAATATAAAAAAAGTCAAGGCTGATACCATCCCAAAGAATAACCTTTTTGGGTGCAGAGTTGGACACATCAAAACAAATGGCATTCCTAACAGTAGAAAAACAGGAGCAGCTACCTCTCTACTTCTTGGCATTAACAAAGCAGAACCATCTGACCGCAAGAAAAGTACTGCAAGCCTTGGGCTTCATGGCATCCTGCATAATATTGGTTCCTCATGCCAGACTGCATATGAGAAAACTACAGTGGTACCTAAGGAATTTATGGTCTCAACACAAGCACAGCTTAGAAACCCAGATTCCAATTATTCCATGCCTGAAGCAAGAATTCCTATGGTGGGCTCAGGCTTGTCAAACACAGGATTGCCCTTCTACAGTACTCAACCAAGCCAAACCATCACGACGGACGCCTCAGACCTCGGTTGGGGGGCCCACATGCTGGACAAGTGCATACAAGGCTTATGGACTCAAGACCAGCTGCACCTACACATAAATCTAAAGGAAATGCTGGCAGTAAAACTGGCAATTCAGGCATTCAGACCATTTCTCCAACAAGGTCAATTGATGATAAGGACAGACAACACCACAGTTATGTGGTACATCAACAAACAGGGAGGCACACATTCGTATCCTCTTTGCCGGATGGCACTGGACCTCTGGAATGTGGCCCTGAGCTACAACATTCAGTTAAAAGCAATTTTTGTACCAGGAAAAGAAAACATTCTAGCAGACATATTAAGCAGGACTACCACGAATGCCCACGAATGGATGCTGCATTCGGACATCTTCAAAACCATTACAAGAAAATGGGAGCTTCCAGAAATAGACTTATTTGCATCCCCACGCAATCGCCAGCTAAAGAAAGTCTGCACAAGGGCATACCACCCACTTACTTGGAAGGTGGACTCCCTATCTTTCAGTTGGAAAAACCTGACAGCATATGCATTCCCACCACATCCTTTGATGCACAAGGTGCTATTGAAGATCAAAGAGGACCGTCCAAGGATCATTCTGATAGCTCCAGACTGGCCAAGGCAACATTGGTACCCATTACTGAGGAGCATGTCTCGGGAACAAATATGGCCACTACCCCTGGTTCCCTTGCTGTCAACACAGAACAACAACAATCTGCATCCAAACCTGAAAACTCTGCAGCTGACTGCCTGGAACATTGCATAAGACCAATTAACCCAAATTTATCCCAAAGGGTTAAAGACATTATCCTTGAGGCTCGCAGACCCTCAACAAGAAAAAATTACTCAGCAAAATGGAAAAGATATCTCATTTGGAGTACTGCAAAAGGAGATGATGTGTCACTGGTAAACATAGCCAACATAAGATTCATGCATCAGCTATTTCAGCAGAATACGACTTGGATCCTCCTGTCTTCTCACATCCTCTGCTCAGACAGTTTCTGAGAGGAATTAAAAATGTAAAACCTCCTAGGAAGCCACCATTGCCAGCATGGGACTTGAACTTTGTGCTAGAAAAATTGACACTTCCTCCTTTCGAACCAGCAGCAACAGCAGAATTACAATACTTATCATGGAAGACTGCTTTCCTGCTGGCAATCACTTCAGCAAGAAGGGTATCTGAACTTCAGGCATTAATGGCAGTACAACCCTTCCTGATCTTCCATCAAGATAGTGTCCATGAGAACAAATCCTTCCTTTATGCCTAAGGTGGTCTCCAGAGTTTCTTTAAATCAGGCTATCCACCTACCTACATTCTTCCCCAACCCACAGAACAGGGGAGAAAGACTGCTGCATACCTTGGATGTACATAGACAATTGCGCTACTACCTGGACAGGACCAAGGTCAATAGAAAAACTGACCAGCTACTGGTAGCATATGCAACAGGAAGGGAAGGAAGAGCAATTTCAAAACAGACAATCTCCAAGTGGATAGGAAATTGCATTAGATTTTGTTACTCCTACCATGGAAAGAAAACTCCAGAGAACATCAGGCCTCACTCTACAAGGGCTACAGCCACTACCACAGCCTTCTTACGAGGAGCGGCTACCAAGGACATTTAGAGGCTGCTACTTGGAGCTCCGTGCATACATTTGCCAAGCATTATAATTTACCTTTATACTCTAGATCCCGAGCAGGTTTTGCCACTGCTGTTTTGCAAGGGATCCTAACTACACCATAACTTTATTTTTCCTCCTCCCCCAGTTTGGCTATGGTATTCTACCCATTTGTAAGGACTGCAGATGCATCCTTGAAGGACATAGTACAGTTTTGTACCTACCATAAATGTAGATGTCCGATAGGAATGCATCTGCAGTCAGGATTACCCACCCGCCTTCCCCTCTGTGGTACTCCTAGGGTATTTGCCCATCTTTTAGCTAGCTGGGGGAATCTATTATGGTGTATTTGTTTGTATATATGTACATACATGCTTATTTTTTGTGTTTGCTCTCTACTATTTGGAATCATTGGCATTTATCCAAATTTAGCCTTCCAAGAGGGCATCTGGGGCAAGAAACACTGAGGAAAATGGCGTCGGCTGATGCCTTTATACCCGAATAACTGCAGCTATGACGTCTGGTGAAGTGCGACACCAGCCGAGGCCAGACCCAGACTTTGGAATCCGGCCGACCGAAGGGCTGCCTGACGACAGGACAACCCATTTGTAAGGACTGCAGATGCATTCCTATCGGACATCTACATTTATGGTAGGTACAAAACTGTACTTTGTGGAAAGTGCTTTTTCCCTCCACAGAGAAACACCCTTTCATGCCTCAGATTACACTTTCTTCCATCAGATGTCCTTCTATTCCCATGTTGCAGTAGTCTGCATATGGGTTTATCCCTTCAGTCTCCCGTATGTACAACCAGTATTCGGAAGCTTTCAGTCCCTCTGGTGCATCAGACATCAGGCAAGATGGAGGATACATGGCCCATAAAAGTGATGTCAGCATGCACCAGCCCTCGGAACTTTTCAGCTGCCATTCATATGCCAGGTGTTCCTGCTACCACTGACATGATAGTTTTTCAGATAGGTACCCCATTGGGGAACTTTTTTTTTTTTTTTTTTTTGCAGCCCTTCCTTATTGTAACATTGCTTGTTAATGTCATCCAGAAAGGGAAAGTGTCAGTGTGGATTTCAGATCCCTCATAAGGATGCCCCCACAGTAGTCTCTTCTGTTTTAGGAAGAGCTCACGACTGTGCCTGCCCCGTTTGCCAGGCGTTCGTGCCACAAACCTTGCATAGCCGTTTACACCTGTAAATTTGTATCTTGAGAACCAATGTCTGAAGCTTGGGGGAACCAGCACTTCATGAGGAGTCGTCCAAGACCTCTGCCCCTTCACAGTCCCCGGTTTCTGGGAAACAGACTACCACTCCTTCAAAAAGAAGAGCACCTATTCCTCCCTCTTCTGAAAGCATGCCTGACTGGCAAGCCTTTAGTCAGAGCCTCTTTAGCACCTTTGTGGTATTGAAGCCTACTCCTTTGACGTCCACCCCTTCTCCTTTCCTAAGCCCTAGGCCTATGCATGCATACCAACCTCCTAGGGATGAGGAGGTCCTACACCTCCTGAAGAATCTCTCTCCTACAGTTAACTTTCATCTCCTTTGGGATACGGATCCCTTGAGGAAGAGTCCCTGGACCCTGATTCCCCAGTGGAAGATTTAACCTTCAGTGAAACCATTAGCAGGATGAAAGAACATTTCAAATGGGATTCCTCAGAAATGTCTGAGGTACAGAAGAGGCATTATGACCTCATTCAAATCTGCTGTTCCTCCCATTCTCACAGCCTTCCTTGATGCCTTTTCTTCGGCATCTACTAATCCTGACTCTCCGCCTCCTGCTCCACGCAGACCAGATAGGCTGTACAAAGCGCCTGATAAAGTGCCCTCCAGCTGACCCAGCCACTATCTCTGTGGCCACTGACAAAGCCACCAAATTATTACCCACTGCTACTGTTCTCCCTGCTGACAAGGACAGCAAGACCATGGAGAGATTGGGGAAAAGATTTATACTTCAACCACATTGGCCTTCAGAGCCACTAGCTACCAGACCCACATGGCTGGCTATCTCCTCTACAATCTTCTATCAAACATTTATCAGATATTCCAGACTCCCCTGCCAAACGGCTCTCTTTTCCCTCCTGGCTCTTGCATCTCAAGTCACCAGGCACACCATTAGGTGCAGATATGATGCTGCTGAATCTTCTATGTCAGCAGCATCAGCATCTGCCCTAAGCAGATATTCCTGGCTGCACCTACAGCCCATGCCAGATGATTTTAGGGCCAAGCTCATGGATGCATCCCTGGATAATGCTGCACTATTTGGATCTAAAGTCACAGATCTCTTTAAATCACTGCAACAAAAGAGCAAAGATATGCAGGACCTCAAACATCTCCTGCGCTCGCCAATTCCCAAGTTCCGCCAGCACTACCCTTCCAAAACAGTTTATTAGGAAGCAATCCCGGCCTACCCCTAGTGCCAGACCTTAAACTCACCAGGAAACAACCTCCTATACCTAGAGCACCTTGTGCATCTAGCCAGAGGCCTTCCTTTCAGAACAGGGCAAGTAGCATCTGACTACATGCCACCTTTGCTTCAACCTACCGTGCCCCTGTCTGTCTCCTCTGTGGACCCGTTTCACCAAAGACAAATGGGTCCCATCTATCCTCAAAGATGACTACTACATGACTTGGCTCTCTCCTCCCATATGGAAGGGCATTCCTCTTCCCCCTTCACAGCAACTGCCCCTCTAAAAAAACAGTACTGCAGATCTTGCTAGACCGGGGCACTATACAGTCAGTTCTCTCTGCAAAAGTTCTGGTCCTCTAAGATGGACCATGGGGACCCATCCTGGCTCTTTCCTACCTCGATCACTTCCTAAAGGTACCCACCTTCAAAATGCTCCCCCTGCCTACCCTTTCCCCCTGATTACTCCACAGGGATTCATGGCTACTGTAGACGTAAAAGATGCTTACCTTACCATCCCTATTAAACTGTCCCACAGGAAATACTTGGGCTTCTTTCATTGGCAATTTTCTGCCTTGCCTTTTGGTCTTTCCACTGCTCCCAGAGTTAGATTCCAGTGGTGGCCTATGCCAGAACAGTACTGCAGATCTTGCTAGACCGGGGCACTATACAGTCAGTTCTCTCTGCAAAAGTTCTGGTCCTCTAAGATGGACCATGCGGACCCATCCTGGCTCTTTCCTACCTCGATCACTTCCTAAAGGTACCCACCTTCAAAATGCTCCCCCTGCCTACCCTTTCCCCCTGATTACTCCACAGGGATTCATGGCTACTGTAGACGTAAAAGATGCTTACCTTACCATCCCTATTAAACTGTCCCACAGGAAATACTTGGGCTTCTTTCATTGGCAATTTTCTGCCTTGCCTTTTGGTCTTTCCACTGCTCCCAGAGTTAGATTCCAGTGGTGGCCTATGCCAGAACAGTACTGCAGATCTTGCTAGACCGGGGCACTATACAGTCAGTTCTCTCTGCAAAAGTTCTGGTCCTCTAAGATGGACCATGCGGACCCATCCTGGCTCTTTCCTACCTCGATCACTTCCTAAAGGTACCCACCTTCAAAATGCTCCCCCTGCCTACCCTTTCCCCCTGATTACTCCACAGGGATTCATGGCTACTGTAGACGTAAAAGATGCTTACCTTACCATCCCTATTAAACTGTCCCACAGGAAATACTTGGGCTTCTTTCATTGGCAATTTTCTGCCTTGCCTTTTGGTCTTTCCACTGCTCCCAGAGTTAGATTCCAGTGGTGGCCTATGCCAGGACAAAGGATACACATTTCCCCTACCTGGATGACATGGTTATCCAGGCCCCCAGCCAACAAATACTGTAAGATCACCTCCACTTGGTGATCTGCTTATTTCAGTCCTTGGGATTCCAGATAAATCTGCCAAAATCCCACCTTCAAGTAAGCCAGGACTTTGTCTTCCTGGGGTGCGGAATAAGAACAGACCTCATGGAGGCTTACATGCCACCCCCAAAGGTGAGATCCCTGTCAGATCACCTCCTCCAGTTGCTCCAATCGACACAGCTAGAAAAGTTGTGTAAAGTCTTACCATACCCATAGAGATGTCCTTCTCTTCCATGTTGTAGTATTTCTTCCCACCCATCTTCCTCTCTCTCATCTGCTACATTTCTTCCCTTTCTGTATGACAGTGATATAGCATTGTCCATACAGGACTGGCTCCATATGGGGTTACTCTTCTGAGGCTTGGTGCATGCCGATGTCACTCCTCTGCCTTGCATGACGTCTGATGCACCACAGAGTGACTGAAAGCTTTTGAATACTGGCCGTACGTACGGGAGACTGAAGAGAGAAACCCATATGCAGAATACTGCAATGTGGAAGAGAGGAACATCTGTAGTTATAAGATTTTTACACACCTTTTATTTCCTAGTTCTGAGTTGCTCAGGCCTAGTCCACAGGGACAACCAGAACCAGTAAGTGTCCAGCCATTGGAGGAAGTTCCCTTCTGTTCTGACACCTCGGTTGAACATCCCTGTTGGAGTCTTCCACGGAGGAGACCAATTTTGATGGAGGGGGATCCCCCTGATCATCACCAGTTTACCTTTCCTATGGAGATATTCTAGAGATCCTGAAACGGAAAGGTGGCTGTTCTTCCCAAAACCACTTGCCACAATCTGTTTTTTTGGAGGCTTTTGGTTCTGGCCCACAATATTTTGGAGGCTTTTGGTTCTGGCCCATCTACATCTTGGGTTACCCCTTGGCAGACCAAACGTATTGATTTAGTTGCCCATTGTGCTTGGAAGGAGCCAGATACCGTCCAATCCATTCCTAAAACATTCAAGTTTTTGACCCCACTGACGGACCACACTGGAGCAAAGGGGTCCCAGTTGATGCTATGGTGGTAGCGGTAGCCACCAAGAAGGAGGTAGCAGAGCAGAGCTCTGCTGATGTCCTTCAAGAATGCAACTGCAGTCATAACATGTGGGTTGTCCTGCCTCAGGCAGCCCTCGGTCGGCCGGATTCCAAAGTCTGGGTCCGACGTCGGCTGATGTCGCATTTCTCTCCGACGTCAGAGCGGCTGGAGTATATAAGCATCAGCCGACGCCATTTTCTTCAGTCTTTCTTGCCGCGCGGTGCCCGAAGCAGAAGCGGTTCACAAGTGCCGGTTGGTCAGCTCCTGTATTCTACGATACCGAAGTCATCAAAAAAGCTAAGTACCCGCTGGGGACCTTTTCTTGCCTCAGCCGATGTCAGAAATTACTGAAAAAGTTAACAATTGTCTTTTTTGTGGTAAACAAATACCTCATAAGGATTTCCACTCTTACTGCCTCCCTTGCCTGGGCCCAGACCACGACGTCTCTGCCTGTGTAGCCTGTGCTCGCTTCAACAAGCGCACTCTCAGGTGCCGGGCGGAGTTTGCTGAAGATTTTTTCGGCGATAAATTTGCTTACACCATGCCGTCGGATCTTCCGACATCGCAAACTCCCAAAAAGCGAAAAGACCGGGACCGACATCCTCGGCCCGCGTCTACCACAGATTCCACACCAAAACCTAGCGCGAGTGCTCCGGTTCCCTCTGAGACTGTCTCTCCACCGCTCCGAACCATAGACACCGCATTACCGACTACTCCGATTCCAGATATTACTCCGCCAGTTAGACTTTCCTCCGGATACCGAAACCGAGGAAATGCCAGAGACCATTGCTGTAGACAAGGTCACTCCTGCACGTGGAGCTGCCAGGCCTCCTATGGCCATGTCTATTAAGGCCTACACTAGGGCTAAGGCAGCCAGCAAAACAAAGCATATTGCTTCCAAATCCTTACCTCAGCCGACTCCGGAGACACACATTATGTCCATGGCTGCTGATTTAATTTCCTTGATCAGAGGTTCACAGGCCCATCCTGAGAGAGCATCCCAGCCTCCTCCTGATAAAAGGCCCCGGGTTGAACCCTCTGACCCTTCTCCTTCAGATAAAGATTCTGAGGGCTCTGTCCACTCTGATAGCCATGAAGAGCTCTTCCAGACCTATGAGGACTCTGATGCAGAAGATTCCATACCTTCGGCCTCCCCTCCTGAGGATATTTCTTTTGGGGAAGTTCTGCACACCATGAGGGAACATTTCAAGTGGCAGGGTCAGGAATATTCTGATTCTAGGAAACGCCTTAGGACTTTCCTTAAGAAGCCTCAGCACAGGCCCTTAGCTATTCCTCCTGTACTTTATGTTCTGGATGATTTGTATTCTGATTCTAGTGCTACCCCTGATTCTCTTCCTCCTGCTCCAGCCAAGCCAGACAGGTATTACAGGGTCCCAGAAACTCATTCCCATCAGGGCCCATACTGCTGATTTGGAAACTTTCACAGGGGCCTAAAGGAGTTTCAGCCTCCACCTCAAAAAAAATCCTTTGCCCTCCAACAGGGAAGCAAGGTCATTAGAGAGATGGGGTAAAAAGGTTTACACATCCACTACCTTATCTATGAGAGCTTTAAATTGCCTTTTTCATATGTTCCAATATCAGGATTATCTCTTAGAAGATTTACAAAAAACATTAGCTTCTCCTGATCCTTTAGACAGGAAGACTTTGCAGGAAGCTGTACATAACACTCAGCAAGTAAGCAATCACTTCCTGCAGTGTGGATATGATGCACTGGAAGCTTCATGTAGGGCAGCTATGACAGGGGCAGTGATGCGTAGACATGCTTGGTTAAAAGATCAACCTCTACCAGATCATGTAAAAGCAAAACTTCTGGATGCACCTTTGGAAAAGAACAAGCTTTTTGGTGCAAATGCTAAGGATGTGTTAAAGACCATCGAAAAAAGCAAAATCAGTTCAGACTGTGAAAGATTTCCTCCAGGTTCAACCCCCCAGATTCAGTAGGAATTGGCCTTCAAAAAACTGGTCCTTTCCTAATCCAGAAAAGTTTCAAAGGGGTAAGAACAGACGTGGCCGAGGAAGAGGCCAATACAGACGCCCTTACAGGGGACTGCAATGGCAGCCAGGAAACCAAAGAAGTGACGCAGGGGTTTCACCTGCCCAACAACCACAAACTCAATGACTTTCCTCTACTACCGCCTACCAGGGAACAACTAGAAGCTCCCTTGGGCGGGAAATTATTTCTGTTTTCAGAAAACTGGCACAGACTGACAAAGGACAAATGGATTTTGGACATTATAGACAGAGGGTACAGGTTTCATTTTCATACCTTACCAAGAAAACAAGGCATGCCAAATCTACCACAACATCAAAGGGCAGAGGCTATCAAGCAAATCACTCTGCTGACTCGAATGAAAGCAATAGAAAGAGTTCCACAACAAGAACAAGAACAGGGGTTTTACTCAAGACTCTTTCCTTGTTCCAAGAAAAGAATCTCAATGGAGACCAGTACTGGATTGTCCGCATTAAACACCTTTCTCATAGTACCAAAGTTCAAAATGCTGACTCTACAGCAACTCCTTCCCATGCTGGGCAAGGAGTCGTGGCTGATTACTCTGGTCCTCAAGGAGGCATACCTGCATGTCCCTATCAGACACAGCTGCAGAAGATACCTCAGATTTTTTGCAGGGCCAGAGCATTATCAATTCTCAGCATTGCCATTTGGCTTATCTACTGCGCCCAGAGTATTTACAAAATGCCTGGCTTCAGTAATTGCTCATTGCAGGCTCCAGGGTATACAAATTTACCCGTACCTGGACTACTGCCTCATTCAAGCGGACGACAAATTGATGTTGACAAAAAACCTGGATTGTCATACGATTACTTCAAGCTCCGGGATACACAGTCAACTTCCAAAAGTCAAGACTGCAGCCATCCCAGCAAATAATCTTCTTGGGAGCCAAACTAGACACAGCCTCTCGGATGGCTTACCTGACAGAAGACAAGCAAGAGAAGCTAACTCACTACTTCAAAGGTTTAGCAAAACTCACCCAGATGACTGCAAGGAGATTCCTACAGGCCCTGGGTTACATGGCATCCTGCATTCTACTGGTTCCATTAGCAAAACTACACATAAGAAAGCTTCAATGGTACCTAAAAAGCATCTGGTCTCAACACAGCAACAACTTGGAGACAATCATACCACTCATTCCATGCCTACAAAAGGAATTCCTATGGTGGGCCTCTGTGAGCCAGGAAAACACAGGTATGTCATTCAAAAAACCACAGATAAAACAGACCATGACTACAGACGCCTCGGACCTTGGATGGGGGGTGCACATGGAAGGCAGGTGTATACAAGGACAATGGTCTCCAAAGGAAACACATCTGCATATAAACCAAAAGGAAATGCTGGCAGTAATGCATGCTATCGAGGCTTTTCAACACCAACTCCAGCAAGGCCATTTAATGATACGGACAGACAACACCACTGTGATGTGGTACATAAACATGCAGGGGGGCACCCACTCTTACCCCCTTTGCAGACTGACAATGCAGCTTTGGGAGAAGTCACTGAGTCTAAACATCCAGTTACAATCCCAGTTTGTTCCAGGAAAAGACAATGTGTTGGCGGACAGCCTAAGCAGGAATTTCACAGATCCACACAAGTGGAGGTTACATCTGAAGGCTTTCAGACAACTCACTTCGACATGTGGCAAGCCAGAAGTGGACCTATTTGCCTCTCACCTCGATCATCTTCTACCAAAATTTTGCACAAGGACATACCATCCAAAGGCTTGGAAAATAATGCCCTTTCATTCAACTGGAACTCCCTAGCAATCTATGCATTCCCACCTCTGCCACTGATGACCTCAGTATTACTAAAGATCAAAGCAGAGAAGCCCAAGGGAATCATAATAGCTCCGGATTGGCCAAGACAACACTGGTACCCACTACTACGGAGCATATGTCACACCAGGAGGTGGGCCCTCCCTCAGTGGCCTCTACTTTTGACTCAACACAATTTCGAAACACTGCATCCAAACCTTCAGACACTGCAGCTAACAGCCTGGGAGATCCCATAAATAAATAACTTCAGCTTATCTCTCTCCAAGGAAGTTCAGCGGATACTAACAGAGGCTCGAAGACCATCCACCAGAAAGGTTTACTTAGCAAAGTGGAAAAGATTCAGCAATTGGAATACCAGCAAGGGACATGATGCATCATTACTGAACATCCCACTCATCTTGGAATATTTGGCAGATATGTTGCAGAGCGGCCTCTCACATTCTTCAATAAAGATACATGCATCTGCTATTTCGGCTAGATACAACACTGATCCTCCTGTTTTCTCTCACCCCTTACTAAGACAATTCCTCAGGGGAATCGAGAACATTAAGCCACCAAGAAAGGCCCCAGTGCCAGCCTGGGACCTCAATTTTGTCTTAGAAAAACTGACTCTAACCTCCTTTTGAGCCAGCAGCTTCAGTTGACTTGCTCTACCTCCTTTTGAGCCAGCAGCTTCAGTTGACTTGCAATTTCTCTCATGGAAAACAGCTTTCCTGTTGGCAATTACCTCAGCAAGAAGGGTTTCGGAGCTACAGGCCCTAATGGCAATACCACCCTTTATTATTTTCCACAGAGACAGGGTTTCATTAAGGACCAACCCTACTTTTATGCCAAAGGTGGTATCTAGGGTTTCTCTAAATCAAGCCATTCATCTGCCTGCTTTCTTCCCCAATCCTGAGAATAAGGGGGAAAGACTTTTGCATACGTTGGGCATTCATAGACTACTTCGATACTACCTGGACAGAACCAAGGCCAGTAGGAAGTCTGAACAGCTTTTTGTAGCCTACGCCCCTGCAGTCCAAGGAAAAGCAATTTCAAACAGACTATTTCTAAATGGATTGGACATTGCATCAGATTCTGTTATTCCTTTCATGGGAAGACTGTTCCAGCCTATGTCAGACCACATTCCACCAGAGCTACAGCCACCTCTACAGCATTTTTAAGAGGGGTGCCTACAAAGGACATTCTAGAAGCTGCTACATGGAGCTCCGTGCATACATTCTCCAAACACTACAATCTCCCTCTATTCCAGATCCAGAGCAGGCTTTGCTTCGGCAGTTCTGCAGGGTTTGATTGCCACACCAGCTCTTTCCTAGAGCATACCTCCTCCCCCAGCTAAGCTATGGTATTCTACCCACATGTTATGACTGCAGTTGCATTCTTGAAGGACATAGTACAGTTTTGTACCTACCATAAATGTAGATGTCCGATAGACATGCAACTGCAGTCGGGTTTTCCCTCCCTCCATACCCCTCTATGCCTAGGGTCCACTCCTATCCCCCTTACTCTTAGCTGGGGATATCTGTTATGGTGTATTTGTTTTATTGCTCATGTAATTGTTTGGAATCCTGTTTTTGTCTTCCAATTTGATTACAGCCTTCCTTGGCGGGCACCTGGCATCTGGGGCAAGAAACACTGAAGAAAATGGCGTCGGCTGATGCTTATGTACTCCAGCCGCTCTGACGTCGGAGAGAAATGCGACATCAGCCGACGTCGGACCCAGACTTTGGAATCCGGCCGACCGAGGGCTGCCTGAGGCAGGACAACCCACATGTTATGACTGCAGTTGCATGTCTATCGGACAAAACTGTACTTTCATCACCCAACAGGGAGTGTAGAGAAATGGACATACGTGGAAAGTGAGTTTTTGCCTCTGCAACTTTAACCTAAAGGTCACTAAATAACCTAGCACATTCCTCTCTGCTTTAGAGAGGTTTGACTAAGGAACTTTCACATACTGGGAGTACATATTTGCTGAGGATTTCAAATTAACATCCTGTCAACTGGACACTTTTTTTGTCCATATCTAGTGCTTCAATGAGGTTGATCTCTCGCACAGCTGAAGGCACTTAATAAGCACCCAGTTCAGGTATTGCCATAAGGAGATCTGCCTAGATGCAGCTTTGTGACTTTGCAGAACCCTTCAAGACCTCTTTTATTAATGGCCCATTTGATAGTACTACTTTGTTTGGGCCATCAGTAAAAGACCCTTACCCTCTGAACAAGATGAGAAGACTGTCTGCCTTAGGAATCCAGTTTTCTATGCATTCCTACGCTTTAATGAACCTTTTCTAGGAATCTGAGGCGGCAAGATGATGTGGTTGTGGAAATCTCTGGGACCTTTCAAAGATCCATGAGGTGACAAGTTTCTCCAGAGGTAAAGGAGGAAGTTTTCAATGGTAGACATCCTCCTAGAGGCAGAGGAGGTCTGTGGAATCGGGTCTTTAGTGATGCTTTTTCGGATAGGCCCTTTCAGTGGTGCTGAAGTGCTGTCTGATCCTCCTATTCTGGAAGCAGTTTGGAATTTTCTTTGCATCCAGAATTCTGGCCAAATGAAACACATGTATGATCGCCGTAATATCCAGGGGTTATTGTGCACCATTTTCACCTTCTTCCATTTCGCAAAAGGAAGAAACTTCCCAACATTTCCTAACCCAGTCAGAGGAAGGCAGTATCACAAGAAATCAAAAAGCTGTATTTTAAATTTAAGCTTAAACCAGTATGTAAAGGAAGCCAAGTTCAAATGTTCATAGTCTAGTCCATTCTGTCCTTTCTACACAAGCATGATTGGATGTTCTCTATAGATCTTTAGGATGCATACTATCCTATCAAAATAGATTGGTGACCCAGAAGACAACTTCGCCTCTGGCTAGGAGTCTGTCATTACCAATTCAGGGCCCCACCCTTTGAATTCGCTACTGCCCCCAGGGTGTTTACCCAAATGCATGGTAGTAATGGCAACTCACTTGAGATTAAAGGGATTCCAGGTGTTTCCATATCTGGACGACTGGCTGGTCCTCTTCCCCTCCAAGCATCTACCTCTACATGCTAGGGACTATTTGCTCCAGATTTGCAATTAGTTTGGCATAACTATAAATCATGCCAAGTCCAACCAAACATTCCAGTGCCTCGAGTTCATTGGTGCTCTTCTTGACATGACCAAAACAGCCTCTTGTATCTCTACTATAAGGAGTTTGGTGCATTTTCTCCTTGCTTATTCAGCTCCTTCAGCAAGGTCAGTACTGCAGGCTTTGGGTTCCATGGCAGCAGTCAAAAAACAAACCTGGCCAGCACGTGTGAGAGGGGAAAAAAGACTTTGGTCAACAGTCCACAGACCGGTTTCGGCTGAATGCTTTTTTCAGTGCGTAACAGACTGCAATACACAGCCCTCATTTATAGGGCATTAACAATTAACAGTCAGCCAATCAAAAATGTTTTTATAAATGTTCATTTAAACCAGGTGGAAAAAGTCCACCCAGTCTCACAATCCATGCCTTTTTCTTTTGAGCCAGCAAAAAGTGTAAAATTTTTCAAAAAGTGGACCCCCATAATGTTGGTCAAGAAAACGAAAAAATGTATTCTCAAGAAAACTGCCAGCGACGTATCTGGTGAGGATTCATCCTCTGATACTTTTTTACAGAAACTTTGATTGCATTTGAGTTTTGGGCCTGTACACTTGCCATCTCTGCGAAGGTTCTTGTTTCCTGGTTTCTTCACTTCAGTAGTGGTGTTCATAAGTCTACATTTGCTCCCCCTATGAACAAGCATGTTATTTTTCAAAAATTTGTGCTTCGGGATTTACATTTTGACACACATTCTGATATAAAGTTGGTTCCTAATTAACTATGTCGGAACTCCGTGCGTTGGAAAATTTGAATAAAAATATTGTGATTATCAATGCTGACCAGGATGGAACCATAATAGTCATGGACTGGAGTATGTATTTAGCTGAAGCTGACAGCTTAAGGATGGTCAGTTCTGTACAGCCATGTCTATTGACTCTGCGGCTAAATTTGTGTGAAACTGATCATTTTTGCAACTGGCTGTAAGTGAAGGGATTATTGGTGATAAAACCTTGTATCATTTAAAGGTTAAGGACCAATCTCCACAATATCGGTCTTCTACCCAAAATCCACAAAAATTCTGCACAGCACCCTGGAAGACCTATTGTTGCTGGTAATGGTTCTCTCGCAGAACCATTATCAGAGTTCTTGACAATATATTTGAAACCAATATTAAAAGGTATAAGAGCCTGTATTAAATATACTACGGAGTTTAATATTGTAGCAGATACACAATTAGACAAAGGATGGATTATGTTCACGCTTTGTCACATCAGTATATGTGAGCATTCCACATTGGGCAGGTCTTGCTGCACTGGAATACTGGTTAAAGGAAATTCCATTATATAGTCCTGAATTCAGCACCTTTCTTTGTTTGGCTGAACATGTCTTAACAAAAAATGTATTTTACTTTAATGATCTTGTTATTTACAACTTGAAGGTACGGCTATGGGTGTGTCATTTGCACCTATTTATGCCGACCTTTTTATGGGATATTTGGAGCAAATTATCATATGTATGATGGTAGTTGCAATCTATATCTGGATGAAACCGATATTTGGGTTTTTTTTTTTTTTTTTTTTTTTTTTTTGATGACTGCTGGATGGTTTGGAAATCAGATTGGTATCTGCTAGAGTTTGTTCAATATCTCAATGAAAATAAGTTGGGTCTAAAGCTTGCAGTGAACCATGATAGGGAATGTATTCAGTTTCTTAATGTTATGATAAAAAAAAACAAGATGGTACTTTAGCTACATCATTATACCGTAAACAATTTCATTCTAATACCCTTCTACACTCCTCCAGCTGTCATCCAAAATAATATGCTCAGGAATATTCCTAAATCTCTTTGAGGATTCATAGAAATTGTTCTTCTGAAGAAGTTTTAGCCCAGGACAAGGATTTAACATCTAGACTTTGTGAACCTGGATATTTACAGTCAATTTTGGCCCGAACCAGTAGTGAGGTCAAGCAGTTAGGAAAGAATTGAAGTATAATATCAACAAAAGTACCTCTAATCAGCTTATCAGGTTTATAACCAGCTATGGACGTAATACTTCTAGTTTCCCTGATTTGATACAACAACATTGGGGCATTTTGCTTGCTAACGTTTGAATGACCTTTTAGGTACCTGATGTCATTTTTCTTTTAGAAAAGGTAAATCACTAGGTGGCCACTTTAATCATTACAAACATAAGGTGCCCTTTTCTGATGCCTTTCAAAGTACGATGGCAGTGGATGTTCCATATGGCCATTCTTCATTTTGTAAATAAACCAAATAATTTACCACCAAAAATACATCTCGTATGTTTCATATTACTAGATTTGGAAATTGTATCACTGATTGGGTAGTTTATTTGGTTGTTTGTACTTGTTCAGCCTTTTTATAAAGGTCAAACTTCTAGACCTATTGGGCTTCATATGACTGAATATTTTACTGATCTAAGGAATAAATGTCCTACTAATACACTATTCAAATATACTATCAAACACCCATCTGCTCAATTTTAGTTTACCATTGACAGGGTTTCCGGTAATAAGTTGCAAAGCTGGTTGGCATAATATATAGTAAACAAAAAGGAAAATGCATGGATTGTGAGACCGGGTGGTCTCTTCCCCCCCCCCCCCCCACACCTGGTTTAAATGAACGAAGAAAAAAAAAAATAAATAATTTTTTGATTTGCCGATTTGTGTGTGTTAATTGTTTGATGCCCTATAAATATGGGGTTGTATTTCGGTCTGTGTTATGCATTGAAAAAGGTTTTCAGCTGAAACCAGTCTCTGGACTGTTTGACTTTAAAAGTCTTTTTTCCTCGTACACATGCTGGGCTTGTCTTTTGATTGCATTTGCATTTTGGGCCTGTGCAGTTGCCATCCTTGCTAAGGTTTTGGTTTTTGTTCCATGGCAGCAGCCATCGTACTACTTCCTTTGGCAAGCCTGTTTATGCGGGTTCTGCGATACATTTCAGCTGCACAATGGTCCATTCTATATCCAACCCCATCTATTCCAGTCAAGTTTACCTTTGTTTGCAAGCACATCTGATGGTGGGTACAATGGGACGATTTACATATGGGCAGACTTTTTGTTCTACCAGCCCTATGGGCACAGTGACCACCGTTTCTCATTTGTGGTAGAGGCCATTTCTTGGGAAGAACAGTCCAAGGCACATGGTCCCCTCCAAGAGATCAAGTTGCATATCGGTGTCCTAGAGGTGAGCAGCCCGATTAGTGTTGCAGGCATTTCAAGATGCTCTCCGATTGGAGACTATTGCAGTTCAGACCAACAACATATCTGTAGTCTGGAACATCAATAAAACAAGGAGGAACTCTATCTTATCCCCTTTGCAGAGAGGCCATAAGAGTATGGAAATGGGTAGTCTCATCTGTCCACTTTGTAATTGTGATGCACATTCCGGGGAAGACCAGTGTGCTAGCAAACAAGCAGATCCAGTTTGATGCCCCGTGACTGGTCTTTCAATCTGTGGCGCTGTGGCTGAGACTATCTCCCTAGTGTTGGGTCGCAGCAAGGTTGGCCCCATTTGCCACTCCCCTCAAGTGCAGCAGGTACTTCAAATTACCCTCTGGGGGGGGATTGAGAAGAGATGCTGTAGTTCACACTTGGCCCTTGGGTTTCCTTTATACTTGCCCTCTTCCTTTTCCTCTGATTCTAAAATTTTTACAGAAAGCAAGCAGGCCATATAGCTCAGTAATCCTAATTATCCACTTCTGGCCTTGGCAAGTATGGTTCCCCTTCCTGTGGTCTCATCTCATTTATCCTGTGTGGATACTGGAGCCAACTCTGGATCGGGATCCAACATTCGAGCTCCAAGACTAATGGCATGGTTTTGCCAATTCCAGTAATAGACAGCCCAAGCTTTGTTCCCCGGTTCATGACATTATTTTGTCTTCTCAAAAAGAATCTACCAAAATAGTATACAAAGTAAATGGAAAAGATTCTTCCTTTGGGCTTTGATCCCTTTTCGGCCCCAGTCTCTGATTCTCTAATTCTTGACTATTCTTTTTGAGGAAGGAGCTACTTTCTCAACAAATAACTCGTATCGGAGTGCCGCCTCCAGGTGTATTTGCAGTTTACTCCTACTGACGCCTCTAAGCATCAAAAATGCTTTATGTTCATCGTGTTACACTGCTGCAGTTATTACACTTGGGTTATCTTGCCATCAGGCGGTCCCGCAGTCTGCCAGAGTTCCAAAGTCTTGGTCCGGCGTTGGTTGCTGTCGCTTCTTCCCTGACATCAGTGTGCCAAGGGTATATGATTCATCCGCCATTTTCTTCAGTCTTTCTTGCCATGCGCCCGAAGCAGAAGTAGTTCGCAAGTGCCGGTTGGCAGACTCCTGAGATTTTCCAAGTCTAATTTCCGATCCAAAGTCTTCAATAAAGCGAAGTACTCTGTTGGGGAAACTTCTTGCCTCAGACCGATGTCAGAAAAAGTTAATAATTGTAATTCTTGTGGGAAGCCAATACCTCATAAGGACTTCCACTCTTACTGTATTCCATGCCTAGGCCCTGATCACGACGCCACTAGTTTTCGCTTTTGTGCTAGATTTAACAAATGCACTATAAAACGACGTTTTGATTTTGCTTTGCACTACTTTGGCCGAAGGCTCAATTATACTATGCCGTCGGATCAACAGACTACCGCAATTCTGAAAAAACACAAAGACAAGGATAAAGACAAGCATCCGAGGTCCAAAACTGACTAAGCCTCTTCTAGGCCAGTCGCCTTTCGCAGCCCCTGACACCCGCTACCTCAAAGACCCAGGCCGCCTCCGACTCCCACGTGGAGACTACTAGGCCTCTGGAAACTCAAGGTATTGGGCCTACGGAAATTAATACCTCAGATGGGTCCGGAGCTGCTGAGCAGGCATCTGCTTCTGAGGGTGTTTTCAGACCTTCACAACTTACCGTTAAAGTAACAGCCAAGACAAAAACACCATTAAAGACAAAGAAACCAGTACAGCATTCTCTTGGACAGTCCTCCATGCCTAAGAAACAGATGCTTAAAATGGCCGAAGACCTCATTACTCTAATCTGGGGTTCCCATCTCCCTCTTTGAGAAAAGGCCCAGGCAGTATACAGACTGATTCCTCTGATCAGGTTTCCATTTCCTCTGATTCCTTTTCAGACCAGGGATGCTCTCTACCCCCCTATGAGGACTCTGATGCTGAAGAATCTATCCCTTCAGCCTCTCCTCCTGAGGATTATTCGAGGGAGCATTTCCATTGGGAAAGTCAGGATAATTCAGATTCCAAGAAAAGGCTTCGGGACTTTCTTTTGCCTCAGCATAGGCCCCTAGCTATTCCGCCTGTGTTAGATATTGTGGATGTGTTCTCTGAATCCAGCTTGTCTCCTGATTCTTTGCCCCCTGCACCAGCCAAGCCAGATAGGTATTATAGTTCCCCAGGGTCCCAAAGGGGTTGAGGCTTCCATTGCAAAAAATCCAGTCCCTTCTTAACAGAGATTCTAGAGCATTGGATATATGGGGGAAGAAAGTTTACACTTTGAAACTTTAGCAGTAAGGGTTTTTAAATTGCCAGTTTCACATGCTTAATTACCAACAATATTTAATGGCTCAGTTAAAACAGAAAATACTTGCAAGCTCAGAAGCTCCTGACTATAAAGAAATGCAGGATTCATTGCATGCAGTTGAACAGGTGGGAAAACATACTCTGCAATGTGGTTTTGATTCTTTAGAGGCCTCTTGTAGAGCCGCAGTTACAGGTTCTGTGATTCGAAGTCATGCTTGGTTAAAAGAACGGAGTTTACCTGATCATGTTAAGGCAAAATTATTGGATGCTCCTTTACAGCATGATACCTTGTTTGGAGTTGAGGCAGAAGAGGTGTTTGGAGGATCAAGCTAAATCTATGCAAACAGTCAAAAGATTTCTTACAGATACAGCCATCTCTATTTAGCAGAAATTGGCCTACAAAAAATTGGTCCTTTCCAGTGTCGGACAGGCCACAGAGAGGCAGATATAGACGCCCAAGAGGCAGATCTCAACCCCGAGGCTCTAACAGACAATGACAGTGGGGTACCTCAACCACAAAAGGAGGGGAGGACAAGTCTCAACCTTACAGGAAACGGTCCCAATGACTTCCCCTTTCGTACGCCAAGCACTTCCCTTTTGGCAGCCCCCTTGGGGGGAAAACTAGCACTTTTTTTCTCAAAATTGGCAAACAATCACCCAAGACAAATGGGTTCTGAATATAGTGTCTTAAGGTTACAGGTTCCACTTTCACACTTTACCAAGGCTAAAAGGAATGCCAAACCTGCCACAAAATCAATGGGCAGAGGCTCAAACAAATTTCAGCCCTCATGGACATGAGAACTATTCAAAAAGTACCACAGCAGGGACAAGCCTTTTACTCGAGACTCTTCCTGGTCCCCAGAAAGGACAAAGCCTGGAGACCCATACTAGACCTTTCAACTCTAAATACTTACCTGGATGTTCCGAAATTCAAAATGTTGACACTACAGCAGCTTCTTCCCATGCTGGGCAAGAAGGCTTGGCTTGTTACTCTGGACCTCAGAGGCATACCTATCAGACAAAATTGCAGGAGATACCTCCGATTCAAAGCTGGTACAATGCACTACCAATTCTCTGCACTGCCCTTTGGCTTATCTACTGCGCCCAGGGTCTTTACAAAGTGCCTGGCACCAGTAATTGCATTTTGCAGACAAAAGGAATTCAAATATATCCATACCTGGACGACTGCCTCATTCAAGCAGAGACAAAGGACATTCTTCTAAAGCATCTGGCGTTTGTAAAAAGGTTGCCAATTTCTCTAGGGTACACAGTAAACGAAAAGTCAAAACTAGTGCCCTCACAACAGATAATATTCCTGGGTGCCAGCTTAAATACATCTGCCCAGATGGCTTGTCTCACTCCAGACAAACAAGGACAGCTGACTCAATATTTTCAATTGCTGGCAAAACATCTTCCTGCAAGAAAAATTCTGCAGGCCTTGGGATTCATGGCATCCTGCATACTACTAATTCCATATGCCAGACTGCATATGAGGAAATTACAATGGTACCTAAAAAGTGTTTGGACTCTGCACTCTCTCACAGTTTTAGAAGCAGTAATACCAATAATTCCCTGCCTACAACAGGAGTTTCGATGGTGGGCACAGGCATGTCACCTCAACAAGGGTTAGCCTTTCACTCTACTCACAGCCAGGCAAACTCAACAGCAGATGCTCCAGATTATTCCTGGGGAGCACACATGGCAGGAAGATGTATTCAGGGCAAGTGGACCACAGACCAAATGCATCTTCACATCAATCAAACAGAGATGTTGGCTGTTCAAAATGCCCTAACAGCTTTCAAGGACCTTCTGCATCCAGGACAGTTATTATTAAAGACAGACAACACCACGGTAATGTGGTACATAAACAAGGGGACGCTCATTCTTATCCCCTATGCAGGCAATGTGGAACACTGCTCTAACTTATCAAGCATCTGCAAGCACAATTCCTGCCGGGAAAGAAAAATATTCTGGCAGACTATCTAAGCAGAAATATCATGGACCCTCCCGAATGGAAATTGAATCCACAAATCTTCAGCATGGTAACGCAAAAATGGGGATGAGCGGACCTAGATCTTTTTGCCTCCCCACTGAATTGCCAACTACAAAAATTCTGCACAAGGACTTACCACACACAAGCATGGGAAGTGGACGCTCTCTCGTTCACCTGGAAAAGCCTAAGTTTATGCTTTCCCACCACTGCCTCTCCTTTCAAAGGTACTCCTAAAAGCCAGACAAGAAATACCACAGATGATCCTGATTGCTCCAGACTGGCCACGCCAGCACTGGCACCCAATCTTAAAGAACTTTGCTCAAGACCCACCATGGATTTTGCCTCAAATTTCACACCTCCTGACTCAACAAAACAATCTGATCCTGCACGGTCAGCTCAAAACCCTAAACCTGGCTGCATGGCAGATTCATTAGTCAAATGGACAACACCTCTGTCTAAAGCTGTTATGGATGTCATTTTGGAGGCCAGGAGGCCTAGCACCAGGAAATCTTACTCAGAAAAATGGAAGAGATTGACCCTCTTGTCCCAAACATTCCTCAGATTTTACAATACTTAACTGAGATGCTGATCAAAGGCCTATCCTTCTCATCAATTAAGATACACACCTCTGCCATTTCAGCACATTACAATCAAGATACACACCTCTGCCATTTCAGCACATTACAACACGGATCCTCCTTTATTATCTCATCCCTTGCTAAAGCAGTACCTCAGAGGGGCTAAAAACACAAGACCGCCCCGGAGAGCACCAACACTAACTTGGGACCTCAATTTTGTTTTGGAAAAACTGACCCTGCCACCTTTTGAGCCAGCCAATACAGCCGATCTAAAATTTTTATCATGGAAAACAGCTCTGCTCCTGGCAGTAACTTTCAGCACGAAGAGTCTCAGAGCTACAGACGTTAATGGCAGTGGAACCTTTTATAATATTTCATCAGGACAGAGTTTCTTTAAGGACAAACCCTACCTTTATGCCAAAGGTGGTATCTAGTGTGGCTCTTAACCAAACCATCCATTTGCCAACTTTTTATCCAAACCCCCAGAATAAAGGGGAGAAACTTCTGCACTCTTTGGACATACACAGGCAACTACGGACAAAACAAAAGCTTTCAGGAAAATGGAGCAACTGTTTGTAGCATATGCTACAGGATCACGGGGCAAGGCTATCTCAAAGCAGACTATCTCCAAATGGATAGGACACTATTCGTTACTGCTACACACAGCATGGAAAATCAGTCCCTAATAACATTAGGCCACATTCTACCAGAGCAACAGCCCCTTCAACAGCCTTTCTCAGAGGAGTACCAACCAAGGAAATTTTGGAGGCTGCAACTTGGAGTTGAGTGGACACCTTTACCAAGCATTACCACTTGCCTCTTTACTCTAAATCCAGAGCAGGATTTGCCACTGCAGTTCTCCAGGGCCTCATAGCAAATCCTAACTTTTTTTTTATAGACCAGCCACACAACCTTAGCTTTGGGATTCTACCCAAGTGTAATGACTGCATCTGTGTAACACGATGAACGTAGTACAATTTTGTACCCACCATAAATGTAGATGTTAGTGTGTTCACACTGCTGCCATCCAGGTTACCATCCCACGGCAGGATAACCCAAGTGTCATGACTGCAGCAGTGTGAACCCTCATCTACAGTTATGGTAGGTACTAAACTACTTTCATGTTTGCATATTGATGCAATGTGCAAGGTTTTAAAAGACCATCTTAAAGCTTACACAATGACACTCAACTGCATTAATATTTGACCTTTCTAGTGCAGGTAGAGATAAATGTCTTTATGATATTAATTTTATACGGATATAATTTACGTGTTTTTCTAAATATCTCAATAGCCAAGTAACACAGAGAAATCCTTAGCTTCATGTGAAAGCTCTCAGCTAGATACATACATACTGTCACAGCAGCATTTTATTTAAGTTGAGTGGATGCTGACCTATTGCAAGTTGTTTACGAAATATTACAAATGTAATACTTACTGTTTACTGTGACTTGTACAATAGAACCTAAAGAATACTACCTTTTATAAAAATGGTCTATGCTGAAGGATTTGCCATTTATACCTCTTTCTTTCATAACCCCCATGGTTCCAGATATAGGAACATTTGTTTGAAATGTGAGGACATAATTTGATTTTGAAAAGTCTTGGGCTCCACCCACTGGAAGTTAAAGTGCAAACTTCCTGAGCTCCATTGGAATACACGAGTTAAACTTCAGCTTGTAGCAATTTATAATTTTCACATGGGGATCGGACCTATTTCTCTGGCTTTGTCCAAACTATGTAAAGCTTTCATGAAAGGAATTTTCTTCTAAGGCCTCCAATAAGATCCCTCGCATCATTGGGATTTACTTATTTATTATTATTATTTATTCCAGTTTGATGACTGGGGAGGTCCACTGGGCTCGGGGAGCCCTTTTTCAGTGAAGGCCAGGGGAGAAAAGCTCCAAAAATACATAGTTGCATGAATAATTACTAAGAAACGTTGCATAACTGACCGCATTCATAAATAGGTAGCATTCATAAAGAAACATACAATTACAATTTTGTTTAGGTGTAAAAAACAGGCAAAGGGCCTTGAGGCTAGATTTTACAGTATAGTTATGTACATAATACAAATGAGCAAGGTTAGGTGAGAGGTTAACCAGGAGTAAAAGTGGAGGAGACCTTGAGAGGTATAGGGTGAAGAGTACAGTTGCATTCCTGCTTTGAGTAAAGGTGAGAATGAAGAAGAGTTAAGTTTTCGAGGTTATTGCAGGTCCTAAGAGTGGAGGTAAGAGCATTCCATTTTTTTGCTAAGGTGAAGGAAAGCAGAAGTTGACCAGCTGGGTGATTTGGTTTGTGGCAGTTGTACTACAAGGCCTAATGCAGAAACCTTTCAGCCTTCAGTGAAATCTGATCTGAAGTTTCTATCATGGAAAACCGTTTTCTTAGTAGCCATCAGATCTGTAAAGAGAATGTCTGCACTCCGGGCTCCTCACAATCTCCTTACATAATTTTTCATAAGGGTAGGGTTTCTTACAGACTTTATGCTTACTTTTTACCTAAAGTAGCCACCAAGTGTAACATTTCTTAACAAATTTTTAAGGAAGGAGTATGTGCTGCATATCTTGATGTGCAAACATAATTGTCTTTATCTTCACAAGACCATTCAGAAGATCAGCCCAGCTCTTCAAAACAACTAGGTTATTCAGTATCAAAAGTCGCTCTAGCAAAATGGATGGACTGTATTTCCTGGATTTATTCTCAAAAAGGCATGACATTATCTAATCCTCCCAAGGCTCATTCAACCAGATCTACGGCTACATCATCTGCGTTTTTGTCAAGAACATCTATTACGTTTGTGCTGCAGCTACATGGTGCAGTGCTCCTACGTTTGGATATTTCAAGAAACAGAGATGCCTTTGGTTCGGCATTACTCCGTAACATCCTTCCATGAGGGCCACCCATGATCAGCGTAGCTGGGACTCTGTCCCATACATTGAGGAAGAATGAAAAGGACGACATCAGATTTAATTTATGTTCTTACCATAACTAGGCATCTGTGTTGTCCACTTTCATTCTTCCTCAACGTCCCTCCCATCCAAGTTCCTGGAGAGACATATTGGACTTTATTGGAACCTATAGTTCCAGATTTGAGCCTTGTCTTTCTATCAAACTATTCATTTCTCTCCTAGGGATTGGGCAGCAAACTCAGTCTGAGGAGGAATGAAAATAGACAACATAAATGCCTAATTGTGGTATAAATATAACTTTTAATATATGCTAGCCAAGAGAATGCATAGGTGTTGCCAAAATTGATAAATTGTGTAGTTTTGTGGAGGGGAGACAAAAATGTTGACACTGGAAGCATTTGCATTCCCTGTTACAGTAGTGTTAATTAGGAGGATCTAGGAAGGATTGGAGACCAGAATTAAGCTGTGTGTTGAAAAGAAAAGCCAGGCAGGAATATCCTCTCTCCCTTTTACTTGCTGTATATTTAAAGCAATTTGCAAGGAAGAGAAAGTACTCAGAAATGAAAGGATGCAATTGGTATGGTAAGAAAAAGTTGGCTTTATTTGTGGATAACATCTTCAGGATATACAATTAAAGAAACCCAAGCAGTATGAACCAATGAATCAACGTTGTCAGCGTATGTACCTGCTCACACAAAACGCCAAAGATGCGCACCAAAATGGAACTTCTTAAAATAGTGAAACAAACCAGGTCGGATGTTCGATGTAAAATCCACAGTTTTATTACACTCTCCACGTTAAGCGCTTTCACCTACTAAACCGTAGGCTTCATCAGAACAGTTTTAAGAACTGTTACTTCCGTTTAAATAGCATTACATTTTGGCGCCTTTTCACAAAAGTGCCTTCAGTTAAAGTGACATGCACACAATTCCTAAAAACAATTCCTTGTAAAACCAATACCAAACAAATAAATACTTCATTTGTCCTATAAATATTGCTATAAAATTCATATATCTATATACAATCATAATGCTGAGAAATCCATTCTATTGTGCCCCCATATACGCTAACCTAGTTATGTTAGAATGGGAAAGGAATAATATTTTTGAGAGTGAATATATGAGTAACATCAAATATTATTCCCGTTTTTTGGACGACATTTACATAATATGGGAAGGTAGTCGGGATAGTTTTGAAGGCTTTGTAGCATATTTAAATCAAAGCAGCAACTTCCTGAAATTTACATTCCACAGTAACAACATAGGGGTACCATATCTGGATACATTGGTGACCTGGAGGGATGGCAGCTTTCATTCCCAAATACATAGAAAAGAAACTTTTACCAATTCTTATTTGGATTTTGACAGCTGTCATCCAACCCGAACAAAAATGAACATATTTAAGGGGCAATGTATCAGAGCTATGAGAATGACATCGTCAACAGAGGAAGTGAATAGGGAAATTTTGTACATAATGTCTCTATTTAAAGAGAGGGGTTATAGTATGAATATGATGGAAAAAATAAGTGAGGAACTTAGATTAAGGAGAGGAACGGATTTATACCCATTGCTAGGAACTAACAACAATGAATTGACAGCAAGTGCCAATGATAGGAATAAGATCAGAAATGATTTAGGGAGAGCATGCATTGTGGAATTTAGTCCCTATAGTAAAAAGGTGGAAAAAACATTGAATAAATACTGGTACACCTTATTAATAAATGATGCCATGATTGATTTAATGGGTATTAAACCGAAATGTGTACACAAAATGGCACCTAACTTGAAGAACTTGTTAGAAAGACCTATAGCAGTAGAACATACTGGAGGTAGGACCAGGAAGTTACACGCAAGGAGTTGTGGAAACTGCAGTCAGTGCGGTTATATAACATTGGAAAAAGAAAGAAAACTGTCCAATTACAATGGTACAAAGATATTTTTTAAAAAAGGCAATTGTGACAGTAAATTCCTGGTTTATATTGCCTATTGCACAATGTGTACTGCATATTATATAGGCAAAACTGAGCAAAAGTTTAGGAAAAGAATTTATGCTCATGTGTACAGTATAAAAAACAGTGATGAAAAAAACGCCTTGGCAAAACATGTGATGCAGAAAGGGATTGATCACCAATTTAGATTTGGCATCTTAGAAACAGTTCAACCAAATCCGAGAGGGGGAAATTTAAAAAATTTTTTATTGTATAGAGAATGTTATTGGCAAATTCTAACGGATGCCACTACCCCCCCAGGACTTAACGACAGCATATCTGTAAAAAGCATTTTAGAATATTGTTAATAGAATGGATTTCTCAGCATTATGATTGTATATAGATATATGAATTTTATAGCAATATTTATAGGACAAATGAAGTATTTATTTGTTTGGTATTGGTTTTACAAGGAATTGTTTTTAGGAATTGTGTGCATGTCACTTTAACTGAAGGCACTTTTGTGAAAAGGCGCCAAAATGTAATGCTATTTAAACGGAAGTAACAGTTCTTAAAACTGTTCTGATGAAGCCTACGGTTTAGTAGGTGAAAGCGCTTAACGTGGAGAGTGTAATAAAACTGTGGATTTTACATCGAACATCCGACCTGGTTTGTTTCACTATTTTAAGAAGTTCCATTTTGGTGCGCATCTTTGGCGTTTTGTGTGAGCAGGTACATACGCTGACAACGTTGATTCATTGGATATACAATTAATGAAGACAGAACAAAAGGTATTGCAATAAACTGTCCCCACACACATTTGGTTCAGCAGTGTTCGTATTTGAGGTGCATACAATGTGTCTTTCGGCTTTTCCTGGTTAGGGGTCGCCACAGCAGAACTCTGGTCCACTAAAGATTGGTAGTTGATTTTTACGTGCCGAGTTACCAGCCCTGACATACAATAAAGTATTTAAATATTTGTGTCTTGCTTTTCCCGGTTAGGGGTTGCCACAGCAGAACTCCGGTCCGCTAATGATTGGCAGTTGATTTATGTACCGGCTTGCCAGGCCTGACTCACAACCTTCAATGAAGGTATGCCCATTCACGCATGTCTCCACGCAGAAGACGCTCTAGCTGAGAATCTAACCGGACAGCATCTTACTGTGAGGCGACAACGCTACCTCAGCACCACCACTGCGGTTCAAAGTATTTAAATATATGGATTAAACATGTAGCAGCTATGAGGAGACACTAAAGTGACTAAATAGACTGCAAAACTGAGAAACTGGAAGCTCTCTCTGGATTGCAAGATACAATTAGTGAAAATGGTTGTAGTCCTAGTTTTATATACAGTTCAGACATTTTCAACCAGAGAAGTTCTAGACAATAGAGTTGAAGGAATTTTTCTGATGGGGAAGAAGCTAAAATTAAGTGGGATAAGTTGATCCTCCCCATAGAATAAGGTGGTTCAGATTACCTGAATTAATATGGATATATTTTAGAGCTGTGCATATAAGGCTTGTACATAACACAAGCTAAAGGTTATAAATCAAAATTGAGAGAGTTCCAAGAAATTGCGTATGATTTTGCATGCAGATAATTAAGGAGCATAACAACCATACAGAGTTACTATATTCAGTTGCAGGAAGTATTCTAAGTTGATCAGCACTGGAGTGGGGAAAGGAGATTTTGCCATTTAGAAATGGTACAGAAAATAGCATCTTGAATTTAATGGAGAACTGCCAAAGGAACAGATATTGCGAACAAAAATGGAGTGGAATGAGGCTAAGCAGAAGTTTACCTTCTCTACCAAAGATTGATAATGGAGTATAGTCGGAGAAAGGGCTAGGGGAGTTCTTGGTAAAAGACCAGTTCTAGTAGTTTAGTCAAACTTGGAACAGAAGCTGCTGTTTATAAAGGAGATAATTTGTAGGGTGTATAAATATTGCAAGATGAGTAAGAATCCGAGGAGGTTAAAAAAAACTTGGGAAGACTGGAAAAGCAATTTACAAAGGAACAATGGAAGAATGTATGGCTCCCAAGTACGCAACAAAATCCTGAAGATTTAGGATTTTTGCTTGAAAGTATTTGCATAGGTGTTTTATACCCCAAGTAGGTTTATGGCATGTGTTGGAAGTGTGGTGAGGAACATTTTATTTTTTCTGGGAATGTGATCAGTTAGTAGATGTTAAAAAACCACACTAGAGTACTTTGGTTTAGAAATATTGAGAAAGCAAAGTGCTGTAACTAAGGAAATTATTTTTTTGAGATGGGAAGATATAAATTGCTTAGACATTGGCACCTCACGTTTAATTCTTTTGGCTGCCAAAAAAGAAATTACTAAAAAATGGAAATCAAAGCAAAGTCAAAACAACTGTAATGTAGGTATTGAATATTATAAGTAAAAACTGGAAGCAAGATCTTTTCTTAGAAAAAGGAAGGAGCAGATTACACAGAAATAATTTAAAGTTATAGGAGTAGTGCATGCAGATTAATGCTCAGGATGAGTGAGGTTTAAGAGAAGGCGAATTGTGCATTATATGTAATGTTCTTCATACGTTTCCATATATGCAAAGTTTTCTGCTAATGTTGTGTAGCCATGTCTTAACGGATACCTTTAATAAAGGTGTTTAAAATGTTTTAGTGACTAATAAAAAACTCTAGGAGACCATTTCTGGATTTTTTTTCTTTCTAAAATCAGTTTGTGATGGTGCCCAAGTTCAAAATGCATTCATTTTACAGCTGGTCACCCCTTTTTCCTCCAAGTAAATCAGTTTGTGATGGTGCCAAAGTTCAAAATGCATTTATTTCACAGCCAGTCACCCCTTTTTCCTCGTTCAAATTTTCTTTTAACTTTCACATTCGTGTTCATCTAAATTTCAGGTGTCTCTTAATGTAATCCAGATGCACGCAGCCTTTATCAGTTTTCTGCCTTAATCTGTGGGTTGTTCATTGCTCCAGGATTGTTCAGTGTCTAGCTCATGTGATAGCCCACTGCAGGCTATAGGACTTCCACATTTTTCCTTTATTTGGAAGATTTGCTCATCTTTGAAGTCTTTTTCAAAGTGTCGGGAATCTCCCTCCTGTGTTGATCTACATAAACTGGAATTCTAAGAGAGCATTCAGAATTCTTTTCTGACTCAATTTCACAGGATTTCTGGGGTGCCTGTTAAATCGATGCAAAGAGCTTTTCTTTCACAGATTTATTCCAGGGGGTTTCTTCTCGGTGAGGTAATAGATTCTGGGTCCCGTGGCTTATTTGATTCTCACGATGCCTCTTGCAACTCTCCTCTTGAGAAAGATACAGTGGCATCTGAAGTATCTTCGGTTCCAGCATCAACACCCATTGTCTTTTCAAAATTCCAATTCTGGGATTTATGAAAAGGTAAATCAGTTGGTTTAGATACCAAATTTCTCAGAATCCAGGTCTTTTATTTCTATACTTTACTTTGAGATTAGTGTAGGCATAAAAGTTCAGCATCCTTGGGACGAGACGGACCAAAACACAGAGCTAGAAGATGCCAGCTCTTATAAAGGACTTCAACTCTCGGAATCTATAGTCCTTAGGACCTCTTGGGGTTTACAGATACCACACTGATGTAGTACATAAACAAGGGGGGGGGGCACCATCTTTCCCCCTATGCAGACTACCCATGTTGGCATGAGATATGGCTTTACAGCATAATCTCAGTCTACACGCATCTTGCCTCCTCTCTGAGCAAAACTGTGTGACAGATGAGCCGAGCAGGACTTTGAATAGTCCCTCATGAATGGAAACTGAATTAGGAAGTCTCCTTAATTGTATGTGGGGAATTTCTCCGGTAGACCTTTTTGCCTCTCTAAACAATCAACAGGCAAAATTCTGTTTCAGGACTGCATGCAAGAAAGCCTGTAAAATGGATACCTTTTTTCCTTGAATGGGAGTGTTTTCTGTATAACTTTCTGCTGAAATCAAGGTACTTCTGAAGATTTGAAGAGACTCCCCAAAGATCATTGTGGTGACTACCTTCTGGCTGAGGCACTAGTGGTTAACCCTTTTGTTATTGTACAGGAGAAATTACAAGCTTAAGATCTGGATTTTCTTACATGAGATCAGTGGTGTTTGATAGTTCCAACCCCAAACTGACTGACTTGCCTGGATGATAGGGTCGTAATATCTTTCTTTTAGGCGCCTGTTTTCTAAGGACATGCCCCAAAAATTAGAAACCAAGCCTACTACTAGAAAAAGCATACATTAGCAAATGGAAAGGGTTGTCTGGTTTGTGCCAACAAAACAACCAGTACCCATTTATTGCTAGTGTTTATCTGGTTTTGCAGTAGTCTGAATTTTACTAGACTATGGCCTTTCTCGCGTCTCTCTCAATATTCATTTCTCTGCCATTTCAGTATGTCTGCTCATGGGTCCCCCACTCAAAAATCTTGTCTGCCAGCAAAATAGTGGATCCTCCTTTGGTTCTTAATTTTGTGTTTAGAGAAATGACTAGAGCTTCTCTGGCTGACCTGAGATTCTTGACATGGAAAATAGTTTTACTGATTGCTGTGATCGCTGCAGTGAGTCGGCCTTATTTTCCTCTTAGATAAAATGGTGCGTCAGCCTTATTTTCCTCATAGATAAAAGATTAGTTATGAAAAAAAGTTTTGTGTATAGTATCAAAGTGCACCTTAAGTCAATATATCCATCTCCCTGTTTTCTTTCCAGAATCCAAAAATGAGGGTGAAAGGATACTTCATTTCTTGGATGCCCTCAGACAACTATGGCAGAACATCTTTCAGAACTTCTGTTCTGTTCATTTCTTGTGAAGGTAAGAAACTATGACGGCCTTTGTCAAAGCAGACTTTCCAAATGGTTGTCTCAGGCTCAGGCTATTACCTTGATCTGAAGTAGTTTTTCATTTGGTCTTCAACCTATGGGTTTCGGATCCACATCAGACCTAACATGGCCGCATTTTCCAGCTATGGATTTGCGCTCCAAGCTGCTCCCCTTGCCCATAATGCCCCCCGTCTCCCTTCTACCCCAGATCTCGTTTTCCATCATGGTTACAAGCATGTTTCCGAGCTCCAGTGTATTGGGTCATGTAAGTGTGTCTAAATCTTTTAATTTTCTGTCCTATTTTCTTCCTTATATCTATTCTTTCTTCCTGGTGTCTGTTGGACACAAAAAAAACTTTCCTCTTTTTTTCTCTAGTTAGTGGGCCTGGTACGGTACAGGAATGGCAGAAGCCCCTAAAGCAGGCTTTAGAAAATGCACAGTGTGTGGCCGTAAGCTATCTCCAGTGGATGGCCACACTCTGTGCATGGTTTGCCTGGGTGCAGACCACCTTAAGTCCCCCTGTTCTATTTACGCTGGCTTCAACCCCAGAGCACTTAGACAGGTGGGACAAGCTTATCTTGAAAGATCTGCTTTCCCTCTTCAGGGACTACAGTTCCTTCTTCCCCCGAGGGGAGCAGAGACTGCTGCATCTTCATCTTCCCCAGCCTCTGGGACTCCCGCCAAGAGGTCCGGGGAAGGGAACAAGTCTAAAAAAAGACCGATCTCGCAAGCGGTCCCCCGACCGCTCATCGCAGGTGGGTCTGCCACCCAAAGTGAGACCTCCAACTAGGTCTGGGTCTCCTCGCCTACGTTCACCTAGGCCCCCCCCCCCCGAGGCCGAGGAGACTCTTAGCCAGTCCCCAGCTAGGTCTTCCACCCACAGGCAATCCCAACCCGTTTCCGTGGTGTCTTCCCACTCCACCCAGAGTCTCAGTGAAGTGGAGATGGACAAAATGATGTGGAGGCTTATCCGCACTCTGATCCAGATGGGGGTTTTGTGGTCACCCTCTCCTGTCGGAGGGGGCTCCTTGCAACCTTTTTTTTCCAGTCAATAACTCCTTCTCCAATCTGGCCAGAGTTTTTGGATTGGAGGAACCTCTGAGTCAAGGGGTCGGCACTGACAGTACCATGTACTTCGCCGGCACCTTGAGCTTGTCTGATCAGATAGGTTTGGATCAGAGCTCTTGGAGCCATTGCCTCTTGGTCTGATCTGAGGGGGTGCTCTCTAATCAGAGCCCCATGGAGCAAAGTATCCCATTTAGCATGTCTGCTCCTGGAGGCTCTGCTCTGAATCCCCTGTCTGGTTGGGGGGTGGCCCCCATTAGTACTTCTCAGTAGGTTTGTTTCTCCCTCCACATTTGATGTGGTGGAGAGGGTTCTCATGGGGTCGAGGCCTCTGACCATCTCTGACTCCGTCCAGACCCCCTCAGCTCTGAGTGCGGTTCAGACAGTTTTGCCATCCCAGGGACAGCCCATGGTCGCTATGCCCCAGGAAGTTCTTGTGTCGGAACAAGAGGTTTGGGAGTCCTCCCCAGAGCACCCCCTGAGGAGGTGCCTCGCAAACAAACATGTAAGAGGAGGCACTTGGACTCCCCATCAGCGTCCCTCACAGAAGACACTGACTTGGATGAAGGGGAAGGTTCCCCAAGGTCACCCCCCCCCCCCGAAGATGTCTCCTGTGGAGACCTTATGGAGCTCCTCCGCCAGAGGTGGGAGTGGTCAGCCCCAAAACTGACCTCAGACAAGTGTTCCTGGATGCATTCAGCTCAGGCCCATCTACCTCTTGGGGTGTCCCCTTCTGTTGATCTACTAGTGGATCTGATAACATCTAGAGCATAGAAGGAACCTGACACTGTAGAGCCCATTCCAAGCACCCCAAAGCACCCCAACTAAGTCTTAAGCTGCCCATCAGGACACATTGGAACAAGGGGTCCCCAGGAGATGTGGTGATGGTGGTGGCCACCACCAAGAAGGAGCTAGTTCATGAGAGCTCCATGGTTCATCCACCTGATAGAGAATTGAGGGTATGGACTGTTTTGGGAAGAGTATAAGCTTCAGCGACCTTCTCTGAGGGCGCTGAACCATTTGGTACATGTCATTCGTCTCCACTGAGATCTTGTGAAGGAAGTCATGGAGTTGACCCCAGAGTCAATGTTGGTGGAGGATAAGAAGACATTCTCCGCCCAAATGGCTACTCTCAAAGTGGCTGCAAATACATCCATGCGACTGCTCTCTCATGCCACAGAGGGAGCCGCAAGGGTGGCTGGGACAGGTGTTGCCATCAAGCGTCTCGCCTGGCTCCGGTTTTGTTACTTTTCGGAGTCCTTCAAGGCATCTTTCACCAATACCCTGTATGATGGTTCTTCTCTTTTCGGGAAATCGTTGAAAGACCCTGGTCTAGAGCGAGAAGAATAGGAAGAAGTCTGCCATAAAGATCAGTTTCTCGTCTCCTCAAAGATCTTTTTCCAGGAATCGCAAGGAACGAAGATGTGGTTCCTGAAATCAGTTTCCTGGGACGCTCAGGATTCTCCTTCCCCCGGAGGCAGAGGGGGTCCTAGGAATTTTGGGTCCCAAGAACTGGCAGTGAGGGTTGCCTGTCGCTGCACCCAAAAGCATGGGAGTCCATTACAACAGATCGTTGGGTGTTGTGAATCATATCCAGAGGATATTTTGTTCTGATCAAGGAACCTCCCTGTCCGAAACAAGCTCCTCCCAGATGTCCCACCCATGCAACAGGAGAAAGCAGCGCTAGAAATAAGAAAGCTGCTCAAGAAAGCAGCGCTAGAAATAAGAAAGCTGCTCAAGAAAGGAGTCAACCAACCGGTCCCCCCAGACCAGTCCAGATCTGGCATTTCCAGGTTTTTTTAGTGCCAAAGAAAACCAGGGACCTCGGACCAATTTTGGATCTGTCCATGTTAAACCTGTCTGTAGCCAAGGTGAAGTTCTGGATGGTCACTCTTCAATCTATCCTGCCTTTTCTGCAGGCCAGAGACTGGATGTGCTCGATTGATCTCCAGGATGTGTAGTATCACATCTAGATGGGCAGGCACTCCCAGAGGTTTCTTTGCTTCCGGCTGGGAGCTAGTCATTCAGTTCAGAGCCTTTCCCTTTGGTCTCACCACAGCCCCCAGGGTGTTTACCAAGGTAATGGCCATTGTATCTGCTCACCTGAGGTTTCAGGGTATTCAGGTCTTTCCTTACTTTACTGCCCCTTCAGAGCATCTAGTGTGCCATGCCAGGGACTATTTAATTCGGCTAGCAAACTCTGCATCGCCATCAATCTGAACAAATCCTCACTGGTCCTGGTCCAGATTCTGAACATCAACGGGGCTTGGCTAGATACTACTAAAATGAATGTCTTCCTCACTTTCAAACAGGATATGCAATCTGAGATTACGTGTGTTGCACATTCTTCAGGGACCCGTTCTGACAGCCGAAGCTGTTCTAAGGGAGTTGGGTCTGTGGCAGCCATGATCAGTCTTCTGCCGATGGCCAGTCTCCATCTTCAGTGGGCACTTGCGGTCCAGTGGTCCCTGTTTGATCTTCCCCTGTCCTTTCCTGTGAGAATCTCAAGGGTATGCAGAGACTCCCTTTGGGGGTGGGTCCAATCCCTGGTTGATCTCAAGGGTATGTTCCTTTCACCCTGCCTTCCCCAAAACCACGGTGACCATAGATTCCTCCCAGCTCTGGTGGGGGGGGCACTGCTCAGAAAGGACAGTCCAAGGCACGTGGTCCCCTTCCGAGACCAGTTTGCATATCAATGTACTACAGATGAGAGCGGTCCTTCTGGTATTTGCAGGCCTTTTCATGTTTTTCTTCTAGGGACAATTGCTGTTCAGACTGACCATATGTCCTGGTCTGGTATGTCAACAAAGGAGGAAGAACCAGATCTTATTCGCTCTGTCAAGAAGCCATGAGTGTGGGAATGGGTGATCTCTACCGGCCGCTTTCTAGTAGCCACGCACATTCTGGGGCAATCCAACATTCTAGCAGGCTCAGCAGATCTATTCTGATACCTTACGAGTGGTCTCTGAATCCTTCTGTAGTGGAACAGTTCTTCCTAACGTGGGGTTGTCCTTGCTGCGATCTCTTCACATCTCCATCCAACATGAAATGCAGCGAGTTTTTTTGCTCTGAATCCCCTGCAGGGGAAAGCCCCCAGAAACGCACTTGTCCATGCTTGGCCCCCCGGTCTCCTTTATGCTTGTACTCCACTTCCTCATGTCAAAGTTTTTTCAGAAAGCTCAAAGGCTGGGGAACACTGTGATCCTCATTCTGGCTTAGTCAGGTTTGGTTTCCCTTGCTGTGGTCTCATCTGGTAGTTCATGAACGTTTGATTCTGTTCTGGATCTTTCTCATCCCTCAGGGATACCTCACCCAGATCTGGACAAGTCTGCTCCGGTTCCCGGTTTGTCATCCCGTAGCCACTGACAAATCCTCTACCAGAAAGGTGCATCTTAGTAAATGGAGACTTTTTCTCCATATGGGCCACTCAGCTAGCCATTGATCCCTTTACTGTTCCTGTTTCGGCTGTCTTAGATTTTCTGGCAAGTATTTTTCATCAGGGTGCCAGTTTGGCAGCTATTTCTAATTTTCATGTTTGGGATGAATGTCTTCGGTTCTTCCAAACTTTAAGACCTTTCTTAAAGGTGCCTTCCTTCTTAGACCCTGTGTTAAGGACCCTACACCTCCATGGGATCTTACTTTAGTGTTACAGGCATTGGTCTCTGCACCCTTTGTGCCCACAGCTTCAGTTGATTTGCAGTTTTTGACCTGGAAAACTGCTTTCCTGGTTGCCATTACCTCTGCCAGGTGTCCACTTCAGGCTCCATCAAAATGCCTTGCATGATATTTCACAAAGAGAGTCGGTGTGCACTAATCCATCTTTCCTTCCCAAAGTAGCCTTGGAAGCCAATATTAATCAGACTATCAATTTACCAATTTTTTTTCCCTAACTTCCAAAACAAAGGGGAATAAAAGCTGCATCTGCTTGATGTTTATAGACAATTGAGATTTTACTTGCACAGGATGAAATCTTTTCGTAAACCATATCAGCTGTTCCCTTCTTAGGCAAGCCAGTTTCCAAGGTAACTATTGCTCGCTGGATTTCCCAATGCATTGATAGAGCCTGTGCTGTGAAAGGCATGTCACTGCCGGGACAAGTGAAGGCACATTCTACTTGCTTTATGGCTGCGTCAGCTGCTTTCTGGTCTAGTGTCGCTGGATGACATCTGTTCGGTAGCCACTTGGTCCTCCTCTCACCTTTATTTCTTATTACAAGCTGGATATTGTGTCTAGTAACAAAGCATCCTTTGGTTCTGCGGTGCTCTGGAATATCCTTCCTTGAGAGCCACCCAGGAATTTATGGTAGCTGGGGACTCTGTCCCACAGGTTGAAGACCAAATGAAGTAAACTAGTTCAGATAAAGAAGTTATGTACTCACTATAACGTTCCAGCTGAGTATTTGTACTTCATTTGTCTTCAACCTTTCCCCTGACCTTATCTTTGTGCAGTCTTTGTATACCTTTGTATAAATGTGAGGTCCTTGGCGCAGTCTAGGCCCAGGAGCTGGTAGTGATTCGTGTTTAAATTGATGTGAAAATGTCATAAGTAACCAGACTTGCAACATACTGCTGTTTCCGTTGGTCTGTCCAAGCAGTTGCACTGAGATTATTTCAGTTCTATTGTAACAGCTAGCAAGAAAGTCCTGTTGATTTTCATTATACAGATTAATGCACACTCAGTCAAGACGTCACTGAAGAAGAGAAAACAATGTCCAGTTTATAACAGCTAGCAAGAAAGTCCTGTTGATTTTCATTATACAGATTAATGCACACTCAGTCAAGACGTCACTGAAGAAGAGAAAACAATGTCCAGTTTATATACCCTTTTCAAAGAGCAACCAATTTTATTTTTAATGTCCTTGTGGGTCTACATGGCTGATTTCTGTTCTTCATTCCCATAACTGAAATCTTTCCGAGTCCCTGTAGAACAAATTTCCTTGTTATAACCGGATGCCATTTAGCCCACACCATGCATTTACAGTAAAAGCTAAAGTAAGTATTTATTTACAGTAAAAGGTAACTAAGCATGTTTCATTCTTGCAGATGTCTGACAGCTGTAACTCTGCATTTTCATGCATGCTAAGCCCATGTCTTCTGTGGTTTGGCCTTGCAGTTTCTGCTTTTACAAACAAGTTTTTATTTCAAATTTTTGTATCGAGTTAACCCCTTGCTTCACGAGTCAAAACCATGTATTAATATTTTTTTTGCATTGCAGTAACATTTAATTGCTTTGGGGAAAGAATATTTGATCTCTGTCAGTTCCCCCTTTTTTAATTGAATCGAGGAAAAATACAGTTTACAGGAAAATGTGATCCTCTGTACTTAATAGCCTTTCTTCATTGTTAACAGCAGTTACTTGTTTGACAGTTTAATACATCTCCACGGTTAGATAGCTCCATAAGTTGCATTTGCTAAAACTTTTATCAACTTTGTAACTTTTCATATTGCCTTGGTGGAACCATACCAGTGAAAGATTTCATCTCCTGAAATACCATTTTTTATGTCCAGATGTTTTAAAATCTTTGCCTATTGGAAAACTATCGTGAACCTCCCCCTTTTTTTTTTCTGGTGATTTTTACCGTGTCCACTGGTAATGTGAAAGTAATTCTCATTACTGGAACTGCATTATGTAACAGAATTCCTCCTCTTTCATCCCATCCTTAAGTATTGTGTGAACTCCCATACTGTTTTTATTTTATACTCTGCTTTTTACATGACCAGAGTTGGTATAAAGTAGCAACCCTGACTGTGCCTTTCTTTTAAGAGTATCCCTCTTTCTGTTTCCATTAACTGTAAAGGTTTTTCTTTTGTGACGATTGTTTATAAGATTCTTTAAACGTAACCTAAAACCTGTATCTGCAACCTCTACAGGACTGCATGTAATGGCATTTCTCCTCTGTAAGGAATGTGGCTACAAACCCAACATTTTTTATTAGTATTTACACTTTATTTTTGGATTACCTTGTCCTGTCCATTGATTGCTATTATAAATAATATATATAGTAGTATGAAAATGCATCAGTATTAACATGCACCCCCAAAGCATGTCCTTGAGTTTTAGCTTCCTCCATTTTTTGGCTTTCTTGTAAATGGGTATATAAGCATTTAGAAACAAATTACTTAACTTTTTAAGACTGTTACTGTATTGATACTGTGAAACATTTATTAACTTACATTGAACTCTATGAAACCAACATGGTGTGCTACTTTTGCTTGGATTTTTATTTGTTCAAAATGCTATTTGTCTTTAATCACTCTGTACTTTACTATCTGTATGTATTTTTGTGCATTACCAGGATGGCAGTTACACCAGTCTGACCAATGATGTTTTTGCTGTACTAGTTTGTTGACAAAGGTACCAAGTTTGTCTGCAGTTTTATTTTACGCAAGACAATTTTTAAAAAAATGTGACCTTTTTTTTTTTTTTTTTTTTTTTAGCTGCTTTTGGAGACTTACTGTACTTTTAATGTGGGGGGTTGACCCAGTCACTACAGAACCGTTTTTATTTAGGATTTGTCATAAGTACTGCCTTAAATGTTACTCCATTTCCAAACGTGGATGTGGACTTGCATACCCAGCATTTAATTGCATTGTTTAGTTTTGCATATACTGTTGGCATTACTGTAAATGTATTTACTGTATCTGTTGGCTTTAACTTTGCACTGTATGTGTGTTAACTTTACTCTTTTTGTATGTCTGTAGATTATTTTTGTTTGTTTTAAATCCATCCTGGCTTATTAAACCAGTAAAGTAATATTTCTTCTTTTTGTCCCCTTTAATAAATTTACATAGAGTTATGTGTACAAACAATGTTTTCCATTACTTTAAAAGGTCCCTGTTCTTTGCTGCCAACTGATAACCTGTGTTTAATTTATTGCTTTAATGCCCATTTGCTGCCATGATCTGGGTTATAGGGAGGATTATCCCCATATTCTACTGGTCATAATTTACCATTTTTGTTTTTAATTACCTTTTTCAGTAAGGCAAGGGGTTTGTCCATCCTTCTGTTTTACTTGCCTCATTTTTCTGTATACCCTGATGTTTGCAGGTTATTTGCAGTCTTAAAAAAAACAACATATTAACTGTATGTGGCCATCTCCTGTTTCCATCATTGCACTGCGGAATCATCTGCAGTAGATAAGATTGTTGTACCTGTAACAACTGTAACTGACATTTTCAGGCTTAATTTTATCTTTAGACTTTGCAGTATTATAAGCCATTTCTGTACATTTTCTATGTGCATCTGCAGTACTGCTTACTTTTTTAAACTGTCTAGCACTAGCACTCTGGCTTTGTTTTGCTCCAGGTGGAGTTTGAGTCTGTATGACTGGCAGAAACTGATTTTAAAGCTGCGTTTGAATTTGCAGAATGTCATTAACGGTCTGAAATTGCTTTAACATACCATCATGCCTGACCAAAACATCCTATTGTTTTTTGTCATGTTGTTTAGACTGATCAATTTGAGATGGTTTTAATTTTTTAAATGGTGGAAAGTAGCATTACCTTTGTTTAAAACAGTGATGTGAAGCTAGACACACTCCTGTTTGAGCTGCTTGGCTTGCTTTATCATCTGACAAAGCATTTCCTGTAGCCTCTTCTGTATTACATTTATGTGCTTTGATTTTTTTGACAGAAAACTTTTCCTGTAAATCATTTTGGGGAATAGATGTCCATAACTCCCGTAGTACTGGAGCATGTTTTAGGTGTTTGCCAACACTGTCAACGAATCCCCTTCTGACCCAAATTGGCATGTGGAAGTGTAACAAATTTAACACATAGGCACTATCACTGTAAATACTGACAGGTTAAAACATGTGGGAATAAATGCAAAAAAATGTAAATCATTATTTTAAGTAGACCACACAGTGTATGCCAACCATTGTTTAAATGACAACATACTGAAACAAAAATTTCTTGTCTTGCCACTGAGGCAGTCTGCCGTAAACAAGACTATTGATAAATATCAGCAGGAGAAATGACTGCCATTTTTGCTGAACCCTGTCCAGTGTCAATTGGTGTATTGTGTGCCCCTTGTAAGTCTTGTTGGGCTTTTTCGAACTGTCTTGTCCTATTAACCTCTAGTTTGTGCCCTAAGTAAATGTTGTTGGGATCTATCTGATTGTTGTGTTTAAATCAGAAATGTCATTATGTAAAGTCTGAATGCTAGGCATAGTCTCTTCTCTAGATGGCATTATTGTCCCTTACTACTGTTCCTAGGGAAATTTTAAAAAGCTGTGGAAACCTTTCCTTAAAAAGGTTGATGGCACACTTTACTATGTTAGAACATTTTGTTTGCGCATTTGCAAAATTTATTATAAATAACATTTTATGTAGTCTATTACATTGCTTAGTAGTTGTCATACATGTGTACTGTATGAGATTTGGGTAAAGTCTTAAGATGTTAAAATGTGCAACAGTTTGCATTATATCTGATAAAGGCATGACTGCAGAAGTTATATTTAACTGTTATGACGAACTAACAACCCCAGAATCGAACATTTTTTTTTTTTTTTGTCCGAATAGGATGTACATTATGGTATGGCTTGTATACTAGACTTCTGTGACAAGATAGACAAGTTTGGAAAGTTATTTCCACATAGTCTTTATGAATTGCTGTACATCCACTATGTATGGATTATAGACATTTATTCATTTCACAATGTAAAAATTTGAGATTTACATTTCATGTCTGACAGAGAAGATTGAAACCATGCCTGTAAATAAGACCTTAGTGTATCATGCAAATCTATCTGTACAAAATGTGGGCGCTGTAAAGTAAAAAGTCCAGTTTTTACTGGCATCCATGTTATAACTGAAGAATTTACCATATTTTGCATAGACATATTTTGCTTAGCAAACTGGTGATCAGGATGAAGTCCATTTTTAGACTGTGTCTTGATGGTAGAATGCTGTTGACAGATGAAACAATGTCTCATAATCCACCCAAGAGAAGCACTGGATCTCTCGACCCTGTGGAATTTACGAAGTAATTATGGCACCAAATGAACAATAACTGCTATAAAAGGTCACATTCAAGCTGGCTTGCCACTGTTAAATTGTAAAGTGTCAGAAGTAACCAGACTTGCAATGTACTGCTGTTTCCTTTAGTTTTAATCTGTCCAAACAGCTACTGTCTGAGATTATTTCAATTCTATTATAACACAGCTATCAATGTCCTTTTGATTTTCACTATACAGATTAATGCACACTCAAGATGTCACTGAAGGGGGGGGGCGGAGCCTAGATGGCACTTTGAAAGCAGCACTTTTAGAGCTCCTTAAAACTACTTTAACAGGAAATTATTTTTTATTTTGGGGAAAACGTTTATTGTTCCTTAGTATTTTTTTTTATTACTAGCATTTTAATTTTGGAATATCTTCAAGAATTTCCTGTCAAATTTCTGGAGTTTTTAAAGCTGATTTGGGAAGATGAGTGGCTCAGACAGCTTGCATGCAGAATCTACTCTGTGGAAAGAAATTCAATTGATATCTTCAACTTTACAAGAGCTATCTATTAAAATGGACAGTTTTAAAGACAACTTGGAAAGCCTGAGAGAAAGTTCATACTCTGTGAAACTTTTAAAGACTTCTCCAGCAACAGCAAGTCAAAATATTAAACCTTGAAGAGTCCTTATCTGATATAGACGGAAGGCTCAAATAGGAGGAAACCCAGGGTGATTTTCTTCAGCAACAAAATAAATGGCTTATTAACAAACTGACTGGACAATATGTGAAATAGAGAAAGGAGGACTAATGTGAGAATCTTTGGTTTACCGGAAAAAGCTGAAGAAGATTACCTTTCTTTCCTTAATTCATGGTTACCTGACATCCTTGAACCGAAAGAAGGTTTCTCTTATGATATAGAGAAAGCCCATTGAGAAACTCATTCCTACATCTTTAATATCCTCACCCAGATCAGTCGTGGTTAAATTTATCTCTAATCTAGATAAAGAGCTTGTTCTGAAATGTGCTTGGCGAAGTCACCTCTGAAGTATAAGCAAAATCTAATTAGATTTGACAATGACTTCTTCCAGAGTCTTAGAAATGAGAAAGAAAGCCTGGCCACTGGTAAAGTTGCTCAAACAAAATAAAAAAAGCACAACTAGCATATCCTGCAAAAATAAGGATTTTCACTTCAAATGAAACAAGGATATTTAATGACATCGAAGAAGCAATAACTTTCATAAAGAACAATAATTTGGTCACATTTCTGGAAGAAATAGACTGGTCTCTACTACAACATTAAAAAGATCCCCTGAGAAAAATAATTCGATTGATGTAAAGCCAAGAACCGACTCAAAGTATTCCTTCTGCTTCGCTCAAAGAATCAACTAAAACTAAAAATTCAGGCTAAAGTTAACAAATATGTATTTGTTTACTTATATTTTAAGCTACTCACAAAATATCTGTCAGTAATATGAATACTCCATTCACATACAATAGACTTAATTGCTTTATTGTGTGATGAATTATAAAAATGAGGGTTGGGAAGGAAATATTTAATATTAATGTAATGTACTACAAATACTGACTGTACAAAAGTGTTTAAATCTAATAGGCAAGGATCGTTATTGGCATGCAAGTTTTAAATGTTTGACTCATTTGAGTAATTTGCAATGAAACATGGATTAATTCAACCTAGATAATGAATAGATCCTGTTGAATTATTTGTCAAATATGGTTATAGATTTCACTTCACTTAGCTTTTTTTTACATGAGACACTTAGGGAAGCTTCACTGCTTAGTCCGCGAGCTCCTTTAGTGTACTATGCGCACTATCGTAAAGGCAGAATGCTTGTTTGATATAAAGTGCCAAAACACAATAACCACAACACAGTATATTGATGTTGGTCATACTTTCTAATTTAATATACGTATTAGGAACACAGTTTTAAGTCATCACAAAGTGTTTGAACATCTACCTTCCATCTTAGATATGCGACAAAACCCCTTTAACACAAGTGTTGTATTAGCAAATTCTTTCTTTGTTTAGTTGTCAAATAATTTTATAGCCAGTGAAAAAACAAAGTACTGAAGTCCGGATTATCTTATTACCGGAGATGATGCTGATGCAACCGCACGATTCTAGTGTGTAATCGCATTACGCTTGCTTCCTTATGGCCGTAAAGTGACAGCACTTCTGTAAATAGGATAACTACTTAATATATATATATATATATATATATATATATATATATATATATATATATATATATATATATATATATATATATATATATACTGTATGAAAGAAGGGATGGAAAAGTGGGTATTACGAGGCATAAATATATTGTAGCTTATTGTTTGATATTATAAAACAAAAATAAAGGAATACATTTATACAGATAAAAGTAGAATATTCAGCATTAGACCCATGGTTAGATACTTTGAAGTTCTCCATGAATCTGCATTATTTAGTTAATAAATAAAGAAGAGAAATGACTTAAGTATGCATGTCACCATATCCAACAAAGTATCAAAGGAAGTTTTGGTATACTTGGAAACAGTTACTTGACTAGATGAGGAAAGAATATGTAAGACATAATCTGATACTGGGTCCTTACATGCTTGCAATAAGACAAATCTCATTTATTGTATTGAACTATAACTTATTATAATAGACAGACAGAGGGCAAACAGTGAATAGCTTGCAAAATGTTATTTCAGACAAGCACATCTAACCTACAAGAATACATTATTAATGGAATTTTTCTGCTGAAAAATGAATGGTTGTAAGGGTACTTGCACTGTGAAACTAGCTAAATGAATATTTCATCTGATACCATTGTCATTATCTAACTTACAGCTGCTATTAATGTTTGGTCATTGAAATGCAATTCTAAATTGATTTGTTTCTAAGAATTGATATTATACAAATGTAAAATAGAAATTTAAGACCGTGCTCAACACATGCAATAGAATTTTTAAGGCTATTAGTAATTTAAAACTAACTTTCTATTGAAATTTAAGGTTAGGTAACAAACATGATATAGAGCTCTGCATATGTAATTGTTGTATAGCATATCCTTGAGCAGCACTGTCTATGCTTTGGAATTCATATATGTGCAGAACTTGTAGTTCACAAATTTAAACTAATCCATAACTGCAATTACAGGTGTTAGAAATTGTTTATTTCTGAGTTTTAAATTGTTACTAATGTAAACAAATTGCACAGCACTGACTAAAGTATGTTGTATAAGGCGGTTACGAAATGAACTGGTCATTATATAGATACCCATAAGATGGAAAGGAAATGGATTATTGAACACATTACATGATGATTTACTTATGTTATATAAATACTTTATTAAAAACTAATTGTACCTGAACCAACGCACATGATGTAATAAATGATAAAATTTAAATGCTTGAAATCTACACCAGGTTATTCTACAGTAAGCACATCTTAAATAACTTTGAATTAATCACATATGTTTGACTTGATCAATTGCAACCTCCAGAATAATATGCAAAGTAGCCTCTAATTTTTCATTACTGTTTGTTTCAATTTCTGCAACGAAGGTTAATCTGTCTGAGCTTCTTGGTTCACTCAGATTGGGAATGTTATACATTCCATGTTTAAGATTATTTTAAATATTTTGTTTATATACATGTGCAAGGTCTATTATACACTTTTTTTCCTCCTTCTGGCCTCATTCAATTTTTATTTTATATAGTTTAAAAGGAAGCAACAGCCTCACCACTGAAGTCAATGCATATATGGAGATTATACAACAAATAAATGACAAAATATATAGTCGTCATTTCAATCAAAAATTTTAAGTACAAATTAATGACATGGACACAGTATTACTCATTAAATGTAAATGGTTTAAATAATCCTAGGAAAAGATCCAACTTAAATACCTAAAATAAATAAAGCACAAGTGTTTTTTCTACTGGAAACTCGCTTTAAAGCTAATAATTTCACTTGGAACCCAATTGACTTCCTAAAGCTATCTAATTCATCATATAGTAAAATAAACGGGGGTATTAATACTAGTAAGAAAAATATTATTAATCTGCAAATTTTATTTAACTATGAAGACAAAGAGCCTTTTATCAATAGTAATACTAAGATATAGTAATGGAATCTGGACATTGGTGAACTTGTATTGGTTTCTGGGTATAGGTACTATTAAACACATAGAACTTATTAACAAAACATCTAAAGGTAACTTAATTTTGTGAGGTGATTTTAACTGTATCTTAGATAGCCAGGAGACTAGCAACAAAAGACCTTTTCATATCACATCTACAGGGAGAACTTGCAGTTATTACCCGTCCTTTAGTTTTAAGAATGAAAGTTCATTACTATCCTCCCATAGTGACTATAGATAACACTCAATATATGTACCTCTTGATTTAACAATGAAAATATTGCATTCTTCTATAATCCCCTGTCTGACCATAACTCGCTTATTCTTAGAATTGAAATGGATTTCAAATCACCAAGAAAATTTCAGCATATTTTACTAAAGTTTAAGCCATGGTTAGATTTGGAAATAAAATATTTATTGGATATAAACTATACTAGTGACATAGTTATTTTATGGGATTCTCTAAAGACATATCTTTATGGCAAAATTATTTCTTGCTGTAATAATAAAGTGAAGGAATGGGAATCGGAGCTAACTAACATTCAAAAACAAATCCTAGAAACTGACCTAAAGGTTTTGGAAGACCCTGTTGTAAAAAAAAGGAGAGATTGAAAAATTAAATAAAATGCATCTTATTTGGCCTTGGAAAAAAATTCTCTCCCAAATATATGCATAATTTAGCTATGTGATTAAAAAGATCTTCCAATGCAAATAATATTACAAACATAATTCATGAAGGGGATTACAAGAAAGTTTCAGATATGTGACATTTTGGACGCTTTTAAATTTTATTTCACAGAACACTAACGATAATGACCCACTTCATAACAATACAAACATATGCCTAGATAACTTAAATTTTAAATAAAATACCAGAGAGCATAAACACGAATATTCAAAAACAAATTACGGTAAGAAGAAATTAATGAGAAAATTAAGAGGTAAAAATAACAAAGCCCCAGGCATAGATGGAATCATCATGGAAATTTATAAACTATTCCCATCATCTGTCATAACAGTACTACAAAAGGCACTAAATGAAACATATTCACAAGGCACAATTCCACCATCATGGAGATGCTCATTGATTACACCCATTTTAAAAATCCCACTTCATGTAGCTCATATAGACCCATTTCACTCCTTAATAATGACTACAAAATTCTTAGGTCTATTCTGGTCAATAGGATCAAAAAATCTCAAGTAATTAGTGATGACCAAACAGGGTTTATTTACAACAGACGCACCCATAACATACATGGAATCTTAACCACTATAGATATTTTAAATAGACAAAGCTGAAGCACTAATAGTCACATTAGATATTGAAAAAGCATTTGATTCATTAAATTGGAATTATCTATTCAAAGTTTTACAAATTTATAATTTTCCTACACAATTCATCACTCTAATAAAGAATATATAGAGAGACAACCTGGCATATGTAAAATTAGGTCCATTCACATCAGAAGCAATTAAAATTACTAGGGTACCAAACAAGGATGCCCCATGTCTCCAATATTATTTGCCCCAGCAATTGAACTTTTTTCCTCTGAGATTCATTCAAATCCCAAAATTAAAGGCATTAACATTTATAATAAATTTAACTCCAAAATGTTATTTGCTGATGATATTTTACTTACCTTGTCAAACTCCGATGAGTCTCTATGTGAATTAAACTCTATTGCTGAGAACTTTCATTAGATCTCTGGTCTAAAAATTAATGCTTATAAATCAAATCGCATACTATTAAATAAAAATTAAATCAAATACTTGGAAACAAGTTTCCTCTCTAGATTATTTAGGGATTGTTTGTGAAAACCTAGAACTAACTTTATCTACAAATTACAACAATATTCTGAATATACAACAATATTCTGAATGCCCTAAAATTATCAATAGACAAATGGAATAAGCTGTATTTAACCTTTGAAGATAAAAATAGAATCATTAAGTTTCCTTTGGTACCCCCCCAAAAAAACAGAAAACCATATTAGGCCCTGGGAGATGGGGAGGTATTAACTTTCCTGATTTAGAAACTTGTATCAAAGCATCCATTTTCAAAATGATAGTAAATTGGATAGATCTAAAATTTTCCTCAGCATGGAAAACATTGCATACTGTTATTTTTCAAGAGAAATGTAAATTAGCAAAAAATATACAACTATATGATCAGAATAATAAGCTCTTGTGCTTTATTTGTGTTAACTTGCAATACACCTGCACAAAACCTACTAATCTAAACTCTATAAATTACATTTACAATACTTTTCGGAGTTTTGTAAATAATGTTTATCAAATTATGGTTCCAGTTATTAAAATTACAAAAAATTTTTCAACAACATTCCTACAGATACCCTTAACTCGTGGAAGAGAAACAACTTCATATGTTGGTATTAATGTATGGAAAAATCTAATAGTCTCAGATATGAATCAGTTAACACATTTAATTTATCAAGCACTGACTGGCTAGCTCTCAATAGCTTATGCAAAAGATTTATGTAGAGCAATAGGTAATTCCTCATTTAGTTCCATGCCCAAATTTAGATTCCATTTATATGGAATAATATATGGAGACTTTAATTGGGCAAATTTAATTTCAAACTTATATAAAATTGTCATCAACTATAAAACAATAGCTAATCAGAAATTTTGGAATTTCATCACTAAAGATCATACATTATTGTCAAATGAGACCAAAAAAGATATTCTATTCTATAAAGTTAACCTCAAATATACAATGTTGGAAAATCTTTGCATGGAAGCTCCTTCACAGAGCCTTTTATACTCCTTAAATTTAATAACGTGAATGAAACATTATGTTGGAGGTGTTCATTAAAATGTAATGCAGATTGGTCTCGTATTATGTGGGAATGTTCTTATAAAGAAAGTTTGGGAAGATATTGGTGAATTTTTGCAAGCCACTTATACAGATTCTTTTATTTTGTTAAAGTTATTAATTCTGAATATATATGAAACCACTGCAATGAAAAGGAAAGACCGGTATCTTTGGACTATAATGGCAGTATCAAAAAAAATGTATCACAAGGAAATGGAACTCTACTGTCAGTCCAAATTTCAAGGATTTTCTAACTCTATTGAAAGAGGTAGCTTTGTTAGAAATCAAAGTTAAGGAAATGAGAATCTTTCCTAGGAAATGGACCAACAATCCTTGGGAAAAAGTTCTCTCCCTAACTGAGACACTAAAGATGGTCACAAATTAACCTACATAAGAAGAGAAGTCGCAAGGAATCATCATTTATTTGTCCAACTGTTTGTTTAAATGTATAGCGTCTGTATATGCAATAATGATTTATATTTGTATACAACTGACTTGAGGCCTATGCACATTTGTAAATAGTTACTTAACTTAAATATTTGATTTACAAAATCCATTCTTTCAATAAAATGTATTTGAACAAAAAAAGACGTCACTGAAGAAGTGTCCAGTTTATATTCCCTTTTCAAAGGGCGACCAGTGTTATTTTCATTGTCCTTGTGGTCTGCATGGCCGATTTTTTGTTCATTCCCATAACCGAAAACTTTCCAAAATATATCTGTAGAACAAACTTCCTTGTTATAACGGGACACCATTTAGCCTGCAGTATGCATTTACAGTAAAAGCTAAAGTAAGTACTTGCAGTAAAAGGTAACCAAGTATGTTTCATTCTTGCAGGTGTCTGACAGCTGTTATTCTTAACTCTGCATTTTCATGCTAGCTAAGCACATGTCTTCTGTGGTTTGGCCTTGCAGTTTCTTCTTTTACAAACTAGCATTTATTTCACAATTTTTATCAAGTTAACCCTTGCTTCACAAGTCAAAACTTATTAATATTTCTTTTGCATTGCAGCATACATTTTAATTGTTTTGGGGAAAGAATATTTAATCTCTATCATGATTATGATACGGTGCTGTTGGATCAGGTGTCTGGTACCTTTTTGGCAGCAAACTCTATCTGAAGGGAGATGGGGGAATTATGGGTAAGGGGAGAAGCTTGGAGCGCTGATCCATAGCTGGAAAATGCGGCAGTGTCGGATCAGATGTGGATCCCAAACCCACAGGTTGAATACAAATGAAGTACAACTACTCAGATGGAACGTTATGGTGACTACATAACTTTCTTTTTTTTTTTTTTTCTACCACAACAAAGCTATTCTAAGCAGGGTCAAGGCTCACTGTACCAGGGCCTTGGCTTCATCTGTTGCTTTTTGGAAAGTGCTGGGAGTCATGTTGTAGAAGCAGAAACTTGTTCCTTTGTGCATGCCTGTACAAAGCATTATAGACTCTGTTTCAGGTCTCTGACAGGCTTTTCTAAAACCATACTCCAGGACCCTTCCTCTTCTACCTTCCAGTTATCTTAGTCGACAGCAAAGACTACTGTAGCAATGATTCCTATGAAGAGCACACTTCAGCTATAAAGTTTAACTTGCTTATTACTGGTAGATATGAGTGCTCACTACCATAGTAGTCACTGCCTTCCTCCACCTCTTTTTTATATTTTTTATGCCAGGGTGTAGGTGTATTTTTCCTTTTCCTAGAACTGTCTCGTCTGAGCTTGAAATCTGTGAACTGCTTTGTGCCGAAGCCTGACTTTAGTCTGCTTAATTCTGTCTGACTTTGAACATGGTAAGTACCTTTAAACTTTGAAAACTGTCTGGCTGGTATAGCCTATGTAGGATGTAACCCATGTAGCCAAGGCTACTGCAGCAGTGGTCACTTGAACATCTACTGTTATAGTAAGCTTATTTGCAGAATTGTACTATCAAAGTGATTCATACTGGCACATTCCCATAGTCAAAGGCTTTGGGTCACACAAACCCAAATGGTAATGCACAGGAACTGGTAATCTAAACTTCTAAGGTTTTTACAAAGTATCCAGCTCCAGTTATGGCTCACTGCATCTGAATTGCATCCACGTATTTCCTTATTCAGATAACTTGCTAATCTTTCCAGAGTCTTTTCCCAGATGTCAAAACTTACAATGGATTTAGTCTCTCTTGACCAGTTTGTTCCAGAGAAATGTTTAGAAATCCTCCTTGGCTCTGTCAAACAGGATGGTCTTTCTAGGCTGTCTTATAGAGGCACTGCAGCAAATGGCAGGAAACAGTATTTTTTTTTTTTTTTTTTAAATCTGGAAACTTTACTGAGGTTCTCAAATCAGTGTCGGGATCCTGGGATTTATGGCATTTGTACAATTTTCTTGATTCCTCTTGCCAGGTTGCACATGAAAGATGTAATGGTTTCTAATAAAACACGTGGCCCCAAAATCTGCATCCTCTGGAATTTCAGATTCTATTATTGGACTTGTTTCCAGTAATGCATTTTCTTGATTCAAGCAAATCAGTCTGCCATTGTCTCCTGTACCTCCAAGCCAATTTGTAACTACAGGCACATCAGATTTTGCTTGTGGGCAGTTTCTGAGGGGTAAGTGTGCATGATCTCCGAACTAATCGGACAAATCTGAGCAGATCCGTGTCTGATATGGACTGTGATCATGCCTTAAAATATTTGTCTTCAGATGATTTTAGATAACACCACAGTGATGTGGTACATGTGCAAGAGGCTACAGGCTACCAGTTCATACCATGTTTGCAGGGTGGCTGTGATGTCTTGGGATATAGTTCAGCACTCCTTAACATTAAGTACATTGCATTCCTCCTGAGCAAAACCATGGCAGACTGGCTGAGCAGGACCAGGACAGACCCTCATGAGTGGAAATTAAATGAAGCAGATTTCCAGGAATTGTTCTGGGTGTGGGGAACACCTTGAGTAGATCTGTTCAGCTATCTGTTATGAATGGAGTCAAATTCTGCTCCTGGGCTCCTTGCAAGCAAGACTGGAAAACAGATGTATTTTTATTCTTGTGGACTGGAATATTTCTTTACGCATTTCCACTGATGCACACGGTAATTCTGAAGATTCAGAAGGATACTTCAAGTATTATTGTAGTGACTCCCTTTTGGCCCAGGCAACATTGTTTCACCTTTTTTATGGAACTGGCTGAGGGCAATTACCACAAGCTTTGTCATAAACTGGACCTACTTGCATAACACAAGTTTGATAAACGTCTCCAGTATCTTTGCCTGATTCAGTTATAATTCCTTTGTGTCACTTTCCAAAGGGCACAAGTATGGCAAGAAAACTTGCTGCTGAGAATCTTGTATTGGCGAGTGGGAAAGTGTTTTCTATTGACTGCCCAATCAAACAGGACCCTATCCGGGATTATCTGTCACTGGTGCTCTGATGTTTGTGTGAGTTAATGTTCTAATGGCCCTATCCGGGATTATCTGTCACTGGTGCTCTGATGTTTGTGTGAGTTAATGTTCTAATGGCCCTATCCGGGATTATCTGTCACTGGTGCTCTGATGTTTGTGTGAGTTAATGTTCTAATGGCCCTATCCGGGATTATCTGTCACTGGTGCTCTGATGTTTGTGTGAGTTAATCCCGGATAGGGCCATTAGAACATTATCTGTCACTGGTGCTCTGATGTTTGTGTGAGTTAATGTTCTAATGGCCCTATCCGGGATTATCTGTCACTGGTGCTCTGATGTTTGTGTGAGTTAATGTTCTAATGGCCCTATCCGGGATTATCTGTCACTGGTGCTCTGATGTTTGTGTGAGTTAATGTTCTAATGGCCCTATCCGGGATTATCTGTCACTGGTGCTCTGATGTTTGTGTGAGTTAATGTTCTAATGGCCCTATCCAGGATTATCTGTCACTGGTGCTCTGATGTTTGTGTGAGTTAATGTTCTAATGGCCCTATCCAGGATTATCTGTCACTGGTGCTCTGATGTTTGTGTGAGTTAATGTTCTAATGGCCCTATCTGGGATTATCTGTCACTGGTGCTCTGATGTTTGTGTGAGTTAATGTTCTAATGGCCCTATCTGGGATTATCTGTCACTGGTGCTCTGATGTTTGTGTGAGTTAATGTTCTAATGGCCCTATCCGGGATTATCTGTCACTGGTGCTCTGATGTTTGCGTGAGTTAATGTTCTAATGGCCTCCTACTCCTGTATCGAGGTACATCTTGTGCCCATTTCAGCTTGTCTTGTCCATGGGATCTTCCACTAGGGAGTTAGGATTCCAGAAAGGAGCAACATAACTTTGTGTTGAAAAAGTTAATCGTGTCTCCATTTGAATCTGCTCATCAAGCAGATTTAAGATTCATTATGTGGAAAACTGTTTATTGGCAGAAGTCTTCAATAATATCTTGAGTTGCAAGCACTCATGGTTCACCTGTCAGGCCTTCCATAAAGATAAGTTCTCATTCCTCATTCATGCCCAGGGTTGTTCGAGATAACTTAGAACACTTGGAGATTCATAGACTGATTTGATCCTCAGAACCAGGGAGAAAGGATTCTATGTGCTCTGAATGTGCTGGGTAGCTTGTTGACAAAGCCGATTTTTGTTTTTTTATAAAAGTTTTTTTTTTTTTTTTTTTTTTGTTTGTTTTGGTATGCTGGGACACACGGCAACCTGTATCGGAACAGACTTCCCAGATGGTTGCCTTCAGGTCTTGCTTTGTTTCCAACATAGTAAACCAGTTCCAGGCTGTATAAAGGCTCGTACTAGAGCCTTGTCTGCCTCTATAGCATATTAGAAAGGGGTGGACTCTTTAAGTATTCCCATGGATACTATGTAGTGCTCTCTACATAGTAACACTAACATCACAGTTTGCTAACTTTTTTTTGTTTATATACCATATGTTTTTCATAAAACCATTTGCTCAAGCTGTTTAAAGCTGAATTGAGAGGCTTTCTGCCATTTGCTTTGCTGTGACACTAGAAAAAGATAAAGTGCTTATTTTGAACTGTTTTCTGCACTTCTGTTTTGCTGTATAAATCTCTGCAACTGTTTTTTGTCCCACCCACTAGCGCAGTTGTGGTGGTCGTCTTTATTCTTGGTGGCTTTGAGTTTGCCCGCCTCTAGTATAAAAGTTGATACTGGACACCCCCCCCCAGTCACATTACATCAGCTCATTCTACGGTTTATAGTGAGAATTTAATAAAGGCCCCCACACATTTAGCTTCTGAACCTTGCATTATCTTCTGTCTCTTCACTTTCTACTAAAAAAAAAAAAATAAAATAAACTGTACCACCTCATTTTGCTTCTTGTGCTTAGGAGTTCAACTGCATTTAGTTTGCTGTATTTATTACTGCTTGTTGGTAGCCTCACTAACTTGATGACCGTATTCTACTGAATCGCTGCTTTATTTGTGCTGTCAGTTACTGTTGTGATTTAGGAGCTATTGTTTCAAAGCAATGTTTTCATACTGCGAGTTGTATTCTTTTGACTAGAAGTGATTAATCTGTGCTTCATTGCGAGGGTTTTTTTTTTTTTTCTTTTTATTTACTGATTTCTTAACCTTAAAATTGAGTAGCATAGTCTAGATACAGGTCTGCAGCATCCAGAGCTTCAGCTGCACAGTTTTTAACCTTTTTTGAGGTATTCCAGCTACAAGTTTTCCCTTAGTAGCACTTGTGTTCTCATCTAGTAGTACTACTACTCGAACTTCCTCCCTTTTACCCTCTTAGCTCTTTCGGTATGGATGGACAGTTTTTTCCTACAGTTTTTCTTGCCAATCTGGTCGATATGGACATCCCGAGACAGTGTAGCAACTGCTTCATACACTGACAGCCCTCTACTATTACCACCTAGGAACACAATTTGTGAGATATGCAGTTACATCAAACACCTAGTGTCATTGCCCCCCCCCCCCCACAAACCAGTATAGCTGGCAGTTAGAAGGCTGACAACGGGAACACCACACTTCAAGCACCACCCACACCTACACAACACACCCCCACATATTAGGAGATCCTCAACAAAAGCATACCCAAGCAAGAGTCCTCTGAGGCATAAACACAAACAACGCTGCCCACCACAGCGCACACAGTCCACACACTTGTGTCTCACAGCCACTAAGGCCCAAACATAAACCCAACATATTGGTCATAGGAGACTCCATTGTGAGACTCAGATGTGCCCCTCACCAGGCTGGAAAAGGAGAAGGTCATTTGTTTGTTGGGTGTCTAAATCCGCCATATCACCAGTGCATTCAAGTCTCTCAACAGGTACTGTTATGACTCTGTCATAGTCCATGTTGGTGTGAATGACTTGACGTACCTCCCTGGACTATATGAAGAGACATGATCGAGCTTGCTGAGTATGTGTCCCAGGCAGGTATAGGTCTAGCCTTAAGCAGCATTCTACTGTCAAATAGCCACAATTGTGTGTTTTCCGTGTAGTAGTAAAATACCAGTAACCAAAAACCAACTCCACGGTATCCAGGTCAAGAGGTGTTTGCATCCGTTTGACAATCAATTGGAAGTTTAAGCACTGTCATCCACTCTAGGATTGTTTAGAACGGAGTAAAATTTAAAATCAACCAGCTTGTACACTGTTTAAAACATCATCTGTTATCCAATCACATTGCCCACCATGTTAAAATTCCTTTTAACCCTAGGTCATCCCCTACTAAGCAGACAACCTTAATAAAAGCAGGGATAAAAATATGAAGATAAAGTAGTAATATTCGTATGCCATCATTCATTGTAAAAATACTTTTACAATTTTGCCGCTCTCATTTTTAATAAAGGATTGATTGTGATAAATTCACTTAAACCTGGCTTGTGCATTGCATCCAGTCTAAACTACCAGAGGAGTTCCTTGTATTCTATCCTGGTTTCCCAAGCATCTCCTCTGGCTTCTAATGGAACTACTTCCAAAGACGTGCTTTTTGTGTCCCTCACATGTACAAGTGTGTGTAATGCATTGTTGTGGTTACATTTTTTTATATTGTACAAGTGCTCATAAATTCTCTTTGAAAGCTTCCCCTCTGTTTTCCCCACATAAAATGAAAGGCAAAAATCACAGAGAGCCAAGTATAACAGTGCATTTGTATTGGCATTCTACCATCACCCAGAATGATGCCTCAGTACAAACGGAAAATGATTGACTTTAACAGCTGGCTTAGTTTCTGGTGTCATTGAAAGGGGATCCAGTACCTGGCGTCAGTCTCCCTTGGGCTTCTGGCAAAGGCTCTTGCCTCCCCATAGTGCCTTTTTAGGCAATGCCATAAGGTCAAAACTACCAACATGAAAACTTCATCAAAACGTAAAAAAGGTTATGCTGCTAAACACTAGGAGTCTAAACAGGAAACTGCATGTATTGCAAACAATTCTGGAAGAAGCTGACATTTGTGCAGTCATAGAAACCTGGTTCAAAGCTGCTGAGAGCACCCCAGCCGTACCCAGGTTACTCGTCCTATCATTCATTCAGACCCCAAGCCGTGGCCAACAAAACAAAAAGAGGTGGAGTTGCAGTATATGACACGCACCTGTAGGCTGGTCAAACAGTATGCACAGGAAATACTCCAGATGCAGCTAGCAATTAAGATCTATATTCAAATCTTAGCTAAACTACAGGCCTCCAACTTTGATTCAAGATGCCCAGTCCAATCTGGACAGATTCAACCCTTCACCCCGGCGTTTCTTCCATTGTATGGTTGTAATAGTTGTACTCCTGCCAGAATACAAATGTCCAGAGATTTTTTGATTTAGTCAATGCAAATGCCTTGGATGGGCGGCCACGATGGTGCAGCAGTTACAGTTGCTGCCTCACAGCAAGAGGTTCTCCGGTTAGATTCTCTGCTGGGGTGCCTTCTGTGTTGTGTCTGCATGTCCTCCCTCTGGTCGCGTGAGTTTTCCTCTGGTTTCCTTCCACATCCCAAAGACATATGCTGTAGGTTGATTGGACACTCTAAATTGGCTGTGTGTGTGTCTGTCTTCTGTGGAAGGTTGGGCAGCTCGACACCGTAAAACTCCACTGCTAATCATGAGCGGACAGGTGATCCACTGTGGCGACCCCTAACCGGGAAAAGCCGAAAGAAGAATGCAAATGCCTTTGACCATTTGGATGACCTGCCCCACAAGAGTTGAAAATATCTTGGACTTGGTATTAACCACCATGAGTAACTACTGCAGTATCCCTAGTGTCCTCATCCCTGGTAAGATCTGACCACAAAGCAGTCACTTTCAAAGTTACCATCTCCCCCAACCCCCCAAAAAACTTCTCCAAAGCTGATTACATACTCCTGAGGGAAGGTATAAACTAACCCCCTCCCCAGAATCTTGGACATATGTCCAAACGTACACAAGTCATATATGTGCATTTATATAGCTGAATGGAATCGGGGAATACCAGACAAGGATGAAATCCTCCTCAAGGAAGAGTAAACCTGTCTGGTGGTCATCTACAATAAATAAGCTCTATAATGAAAAGAAAAACTTGCTGTCCAGGACCAAGAAGGAGCAGGTGTCTAATTGGAAGCAATCTCTCCTTAGCCTGAACAAGCAAATAAGAGCACTAGTGAAATCCTCCAAAGCAAACTTTATCCAAACTGGCCACATGTACTAAATGTCCACAATCTCAAGGGAAGCACCCAGATCTGCTCAAAATTTTGGTCAAGGACACCACATACACAAAACCCTGTAGATATAGCCAGCCTGCTGGCAGACAGGTTCAGTGAAAACTTCACTCTTCTGTTCCCCCTATTAGTAAAACAGGACACCCCCCAGTACCTGCCCCTCTCCCCATATCTCTAGGAAGCATCAACTTGGGCAGGAACTTGCAGCACCATTATACATGTATTCAACCAAAGCCGGAGTACTGGCTTCATCCCAGCTGACTGGAGGACAGCTACTGGTTATCCCTTTGCACAAACGTGGGGCATCCACCGATCTAGGAAATTATAAACCAATCAGTCTAATTTAGCCTGATCTGCAAGACCATGGACCGGATTATCATGAACCTCATTAACAAGGACATTGGCAACCTCCAGACACTTGATCCCACACAGTTTGGTTTTGTCAAGGGGAGGTCATGCCTGTTAAATTTGGTCGAAAAGTATGAGAAGTCATCAAGGCTGTAGATGAGGGTAAGACTGTGCACACTGACTACCTTGACCTGACCAAGGCCTTTGATACTATTCCAAACTTAAGTGTAATAGAGGAACTCTCTCAACTAGGCATCAGGCTATGTTACCAGATGGGTAGCAAACTGGGTCACTGATAGAAATCACCTAGTCAAAATAGGGGAAGCCACCTCAAGTAGTAGACCTGTAATAAGTGGTGTACCCCAGGGATCGGTCTTGGGGCATCTGCTGTTTGGGATATCAGAGGTGCATGCCAAATCTAGTGTGCTATGGCTGACCAAGTTTGCAGATGACTGCAAGCTGGGTGCTGTCATCAATTTCCCTAGTGATGTGGACATCCTCCAAGAGGGTCTCACCCAAACAAATGACTGGTGCTAGAAACATGGCCTCAGACTGCCAAAAAATGCATCATCCCTTTTGGGGAGAATGACGTCCCCACAAATGATCACATTGCATGCTTCGTGCCTTATCGATCAGTCGTGAGGGACGTGGGAACCTAGGTTGACAGCAAACTGTTTGCCACCATATTGGCTCCATTGTACAGAAAGCTTTAAGTGATCCACCTCATTAGTAAAGATATCCTATCCAGGGACAAGGTGGTCATAACGTCCCTGTATTCTTCCCTTACAAGACAGATTATTAAATACAGTGCCCTTTTCGGCATGTACCTTGCAAAGTACATGCAGCAGCTGGAGGAGACCACAGAGATTCCTCACCTGGAGAATCCGGGGCCTCCAGCATCTACCCTACAGAGGCTAAAAGCCCTGTCCCTCTACTCGGTGGTCTACAGACTCCTCAGAGGGTGACCTCTGTCTGGCATACAAAGCAATCTCAAACCCTGCCCTGATGGACTGCTGCATATCTGCAAGTCAAGCTCTACTAGTAACCTGCTCAAGAGACCTCTGCCTAGTCTGTGACATCAATAGGACTTGTTAGCAGACAGATTTGTATCCCAGAGACTCCCCTTTTTGTGGAGTAGACTCCTCTCCACATAAAGCAGAGTACCTCATTAAACCTTTTTAAGCGCAAACTGGATGGAGAACAGAAAATACACCCCTGGGATTCCACCTGTCCCTGCTGGACAGTGGCATAGGGTGCTGACTTGTTGGAACATGGGATACATTTTTAGCTAGGCTTGTAAGGGATAAATTTTTGGCTAGGCTTGTAAGGGCCAATAACCTAGTAACTTCCTATGACCAATGCTATATTTACCTGCTGATCAGTCACTTCTCTGATCAGTCACTTCTCTGATGGCATAAGCTATTTTATGCTAGTTTATTTGTTAGCTTTTTTTCCCCATTATGTATTGCTCCATTTTTGTTTATGTATAAACTATTTATGTATTCTTGATTTGTTTATTTCTTGTATTGTTTGTAATATGTTTTTTGAAAAGGAGCTTTTCTCTCCGGGTCTTCTATGAGAAGGGGCCACTGGCCCAGTTGGGCATCCCTAGTAAACAAATTTAAAGCAAAATACATCCTTTGCAAGGCATTACAAACTAGATTCTTTTTCTAGATCCAGGACAGGCCTTGCAAGGATCATTCTTGAGGGGCTCCTGGATCCATATCTTTCCTCCAACCAGGGATGGATAGGCTTAATCAACCCATATAGCCTAAAGTCTACTTCAGCAGTTGGAATAATGACCATAGTGCAGTTGTGTAAGTTGCACTTGACCCATAACAGAATATTTCTGAATTCCTGATTGCTGCAGTAGCTGCATCCACAACCCTCTATTTTTGTTTATAGTCAACTTGCTGGGATATGGAAGGCTTATTACTTGTTTTATTGGATTAGTATGTGTATACTCTTTCTTTTAGGCAAGAAAGTTTAACTGCTGATCCCCCATGCCACTATCAGCAGTTAAGGATGATGTTGCGGGAGGGATTTGGAGCTTTTGGAAGCTGGTTGGTTGTGGGCGGAACACAATCCATAGCCTAAGGCTACTGCAGAACTGAGGAATTTGGACATCTGCTGTTATGGGTAAGTGCAACTTACATAAGTGCACTTTACATCTCCTGCTGTATATCAAATACCGTCCATCAACTTTCACCAAAATAAACAGCATCTTGACAGAGACTGGGAGAGAGGGGGAGACTGGGAGAGAGGGGGGGGGGAGAAGGAGACTGGGGGGAGAGAGACGCAGAGAGGGAGAGAGGGAGGCGCGCACAGAGGGAGAGAGGCAGGCGCGCGGAGAGAGGCAGGCGCGCAGAGAGGGGGAGAGGCAGGCGCGCAGAGAGGGAGACGCGGAGAGAGGGAGGCGCGGAGAGAGGGAGAGAGGGAGGCGCGCAGAGGGAGACGCAGAGACTCTTCCAAGCTACATAACTTGGTATCCTTAAAGCAAGTGGTGGGATGTGGTGGTCTCCACAGTAAGCACTAAAGTAAAGGAATGACCACTACCAACCATCCAGCACTGACCTAACTTTTCTGTAGCCACATAACCGTTGAGAGTCCTTAAGGCTTTTTGTCTCCACCCCCCTTAAGGCTTTTTGTCTCCACCCCCCCCCCCCCCCAAACATATGCAGACACTCACTCTCCTTACTAGTTGCTGTTGGGCATATCCCTTCACTAGTTTACTCCCCTTTTTTTTTTATATAAACTGCAGGGTATTCAGTCCAGTTATGGAACTGACGAGTTTGCAGTAGGAGGGTATACTAGGTGCTTGAGCATCTCCTGACTGAGGTGACTTCTGGAATGTGGTGTGCAGTGGCATCAACTGCATATATGAAGTGTATGTTGCACAAGATCTCATTGTGTAGGCCCTCATTATGCCACTGAATTATTATTTAGTCCGGAGTTGGAAGGGACAAGGTTATACTAATTTGTTTACAGGGTATTTTGAACAAACTATGACATTCAAAAATGCTATAGAGGAATTTTACTCAAAACATGACAAACTGTATGGTGTCTTTCTAAGCAACTGGTCCTGCTTTGCCAGTAACTGATGAGCTTATTGGTGAATGTTTTTTTGGAGCAACTCGAATGCGATCTCCCACATATCTTGCTTTACAGAAAAGCAACTATGTAAGCAAGTATGCGAGAAAGTACTACTAAGCATTTAACAGTTTCTCTACCTCCCAGAGGACAACGAGAGCCATTAAAAATGGACAGTCTCATAGCTTGATATAAAATTTATAGTTCTAAGTAGAGATGACATTCAGTCCCCCTTGCTGCATCTGTCCTAGTGTATTCTCAAATTTGTGCTTTTTACCTGACAGCTTCTGAAGAGTGCTATGAGTTTCCTCACCTTTTGAGCCATTCATTTTTCGAAATTACATCCTTGCCTAAGTTTTGAAAGGTAGTACCCACTTGTTCTCTAAATTCTCTTCAGGAGCTATCCTATGTATCTGCTTGTGACTACTTGCAGACCTGTCTAGCTCTACCCATTACATCAGCCACTTTTGCTGCTTTCATTTCTTTTAATGGTTATCCCAATTCATTTGCATGTTTGCTCCTCATTGTTAGGCAAACCATATAGGCTGCATCACCTTTTTAGAGTAGTTTTGTTCATTTAAGTCTGTCAGATCCCAACTTAGTGTTTACTTGTCACATGTTTCTGCATTTCCAGATTGGAGATCTTTTTACCCTAGTTATAAATGTGGTATCCTAAGACTTCTGTTAGTTGATGGTACTGTCTGAGGCCTATCCATACTAAACTATGCCTAGACAACATATTCCTAAATGGATTGCTTCAGATAATGTGCAGCATGTCTAGTCGCATCTTAAAATACCACTGCTTTCTTTACTATATTGAGATTACTGTCATGGATTTTGTTACACACCCTACTTGAGGGAATTAATGACTCTAGTTACTTTGCTCTTATCAATATCCACTGTGATCAACAGCATTTTTGTTTTATTCTTCTGCTGCTTTGACATCCTGTGGTACGCCATCATTTTATTCTGTCATCCATACTTTGGACTTTGTAGCCAAGTAGGACTGTAATGTTCTCTGCATACAGAGTTTTAGGGCAACATTTTTGCCAAGACTGTGAACACTGATGCTCTGTATCTTCTGTGACAATAGGAGGTACTGCCAGGACAGATAGCTGGAATTCTGTAAGTTGTATACAATTTGTGAATATCAAACTGATTTATGCAAGATGCTTTTGTTACACATGTATTAGAACTGTCATGTGTATATCAAACTGATTTGTACAGGTGTTTGCGTTGAAAAATGTATTTGCATTTAAAATGCATCAACGGTGTGCCCTACTGGAGAGAACATAAATGTACATGCACTATTGTAACTGTTTAAATATATATGTTCTAAACTGGAAGACGGAAGCTAACCTCAGTCCAGCAAACTTTAAAATATATCTGGAATTAAATCACTTATGGGCTAGGCCTTAAAGATGCTATCTCACAGGTTTCAGCACAGCCAGACATGGTCTGTACTAGAAATTTTTCTGCATTGTCTTTGGGGTAAACTAATTACTTCTCTGGAAGCGTAGATGTATGAAATTTGTTTTATGACTTCTAGCTCTTGCCACAGATCTGAGCAAAAGTGTGTGTGTGTGTGTGTGTGTGTGTGTGTGTGTGTGTGTGTGTGTGTGTGTGTGTGTGTGTGTGTGTGTGTGTGTGTGTGTCTGTCTGTCTGCTGTCTTTTTACAGGTAGGTGCTAAATTTTGCTAGCTTCCAGCAATGGGGGTTTGCATGAGAATTGGAAGTCGGATGACCAGAAATGATGTCATTCTGCAAGCTATCCCAGAAGTAATATTATATTTTGAGAAGTCTCTTCTGTTTGGGGCCTGACTAGAGAGACTGCTCACGTATTTCATCTTAACTTGCCCAAGTAAGTTATTGGGGAATAGTATAATTCTCCTAGATTTATTCAGGAATATAGTCAAGCTTAGTTTAGATATTTCTTTTTGTCGTAGTCGGTCTTTCAGTATTTTAAAATTTTCCTGTGATTTTGAACTCTGCCACTGTGAATAGATATTTAGTATTGTCTTGTTCTTTTATTATTAACCATATTTAAACATTTCATTGTGGGTGATCTTTGTAGAGCTATTTAAGTTTTGAGAGCATTTGCATATTTATTTGGTGACAGTATGGGAGACTTCTAATAGCCTTGCTCTTGGTCAAACTGTCATGTGTATTAGTATTAATATTGCACAGTAAAATTGAACACCTTTTGTTAAGGGCCTGAAAGTAGCTGGTGAGGAGTTCTGGTGGTAGTGATAACTACCTTATAGTCTGAGCAAAAGGTGTGTGTGTTAGGTACTTGGGCAAGGACAAGAAGCACTAGTTGGACAGAGTGTTGGAGGACTTGGCTTGGAACTCTGGCTAAGGACTCCACTCTATAGCTGTGCCAATGGGGAGTTTTATTGAAGATCTGGAGAAAGAGAGGACCCCCCCCCCCGGACTGACTGTATTCCCTGTGTGCTCTTATGAGAAATTGCTTTTGATGCAAAGAGCTGCATCTGGGGATACTGTGGGTGTAGCTGTTATCCTCCCAGTGAATGTTCCGCACAGGTACCAGTGGTGAGGATCGAAGCTTCTTGATTACTGGCCCAGAGGTGGGGCGTTATACCTTCCACATTCTTTTTCTTTCATCTTATTTACATTGTCCTTGTACAAGGTCTTTGGACTTTGCCATATCTTCCTTACAGCCAGTCTTCTGAGGTTTTTGAAGTCTACAGACATACTTTCTGATCTCTTGCCTGCAAGAGGACCAGTGTTTTGTAACTTTGTCCAGCCTATGTTAATGAATTTCTTTCTGAATGTTCCAAAAAAACTCCTGTTTATGTTCCAGGCTGTCCTGGTAGAGGTAGTCCAGTGCTGTTTTGAATACATTTTCTTACTCTAGGTCAGGTAAGAGCTTTCCTTCTGTTTGGCTGGCTGCCTTTTTGACTCCACTAGATGTTGGTGTACATATGGTATCTACTGTGAATGCTGTTTGGGGGTTGTGGGCATAGTGTTCTGTTTTGGTAGTGGTTTTATCCATCTTGAATGCCCTTCTTAGTAGAAGACATGCTTTTAGTCTGGTGGGAAGGAAGAGGTCTTTTTCCATCCTGCCTAATTGGGGGGACCAGGTTATGCTGCTGCTAACTTGGGTACAGGCCAAGCATAGCCCATTTGGTAAGGACTCTTGGATCATTGGAGGGCATGCCTTTTCTCACGTTTTGCTTCTGACCCATTTTGCAATGGGTTTTGCAGGAGATCAATGCAGCAGGCTGTAGGGAAGCATGTATTTTTGTTGCTTTCTCTGTATCTGTTTCCCTGCTGGGTTCTTTAGGAGAATGTTGTAGCAGTCCCAGAACCCACCCTCCCCCAAGTCTAGTCGGCAAGAATCTACTTAATTTCTCTGCTTAGGACCACAGTCTTCTGTTGCCAGGATTGTGTAGTCCACTTCCCTCTTCCTGGGAGATTGACCTTTGGTTTGCAGGTGCTTTCCCTGGTCTTTTTACCAATTTTGACTGGCATGAACCCTTCTCATGAAGGGGTTGGGAATGTGGATTCGTCATGTAGCTTCAAGTAGTAGCCAAGTAAAATCTGTCCATTCTGTCTTCAGTGTGCTGACTATGGACTGCCTTCAGTTGGAAGTCCAGTCATAATAATCATCCGCCCCCTTTTTCCCCGTTTTCTACATGGGGCGGGGATGTTGTCACTTGTCTCCATCTTTCCCTCTTCAAAACTACTGTCATGGCTGGCTGTCACTGGTCTTGTCATACAATCCGTCATCCTCTTTACTGGATGCCGTTGTTACCTATAGCCTTTTTCCTGCCTGTCCCATATCTTTCACCAGATTCTTCTGCTTTCCTGCACATATGCCCGAAGCATAGTAATCTGTTCTTTGAATTATTTCTGTAATTGAGCTACTTGGGGTTTTGCTGTTATGTTCTCATTTCATGTGTCCTACAGTGTGCATCCTGCCACCTGTCTTGGGCACTTCATCTCCATGACCTCTAGCTTCAACTACTCTGCCTTTGCTGCCCTGGTTTCTGTACCATACAGTAGTACTGGTCACACCACTGTTTTGTACACCTTACTTTTCAACTTCTTTGGCATTCTTCTGTCATATACTACCCCTGACACTCTGTGCCAGTTGGCTGCAGTCAGTCAGTCACCTCTCCCAGATACTTGAAGCTGTTAACCTCTTCCATAGTTTCCCCTTCTATCTCAATTTTCAGCTTCTTCTGATTTCCCCATTTGCTGCCATTACAACTGTCTTATCTGTTAGTTTCATCACACATGCCCACAGTTTTGCATTCCATTCCCCTACTCTCTTTACAGGCATATTCTGAGCAAGAAATTCAGCAATGCTCCATAGTCTGCTTACAGCAACATTGTTGCATACCCACTCCCATTGGGAACCCCTATGTAAAGACCAAAGACTAGATCCTTGTTCATAACTTGCAGTAATTCTACCAATGTATCTGGAACTCCGAACCACCATTGGACTGCCCAAATTAGCTTTCTATGGACCTTGCCATATGCTTTCTCAAAGTGTAGGAATGCCCACTTGTAAGTTTTCCTCATTTTTAGCTTGAGTGTCTGTCTCATGCAAACATTGGGCTTGTTGTGCTGCATCCTGATCTAAATCTGGTCTGCTCATTTCCCATCTTACTTTCCAGTACTCTGTGCATTCATCTTCAGAACTTTCATGCAGTTTGACGGAAGTTTGATACCTCTATACTGCCCACAGTTGTGAATATCCCCGTTGTTGAATACAGGCACTAGTATGCTTCTCCAATCATCTGTGGTACATCCTTCTCCATACTGCTAGGAGTACCCTCAGGAGCCATTTGTTCTCTCATCCAACATTTTGATCATATCTGCTGTGACCTTCTCTGAGTCTGCTGTTTTCCCTGACTTCCTTTTCCGTAGTGCTGTTCATACTACCTCTAGGGTGGGCATCTGTTCTCTCACCGTAGGTGGGACTATACAGCTTCTCTGGGTTTTTCTTTTCATTCAGGATCTGCTGAAAGTACTCCTTCCATCTGCCTTTGTCCTGTGGACTGGTGAGCAGGTTGTTGCTGGCATCCTGTATAAAAGGTGTCTGATTGATTTATCAGTCTTTCTGTCTTACAACATGATTCTTGTGCTATCCATGGAGTCGCGTTCTAGAAGTTGTTAGTTGTTTTGATGCCCTGTTCTTTGCTATTGCAACTCCTGTGGTGTTTATTTGCCAACCAGTACTCTCTCCTAGCCTGGTCAGTCAAATCTCACTTTTTCTTGCACTCCTTTCCTTTAAGGATTTCCGTATTTTGCCACCAGCTTTCATTTTGTACCTTTGGCTACATATCTGCTCTGTAGTCCTCACATGCTGCCATTCTTGCACTTCAAGAAGAAAGAGGTGGAGTTGAAGAGCTTTAATTCCTTGAACTGTTGTACTTTCTGTGCGGTCAGCTTCTAGGTCATCAACCTGGTCTCCGATCTTAGAGCCTTCTCTGACCACTGCTTGCAGCTACCAGTGGTTTATACTGTGGGACTACTGTTTCACTGGGGATGACTCCCTCCTACTAAGGAAAGGTTACTGGGGTACAGTGGTTGGAGTCTACCTGAATTGTATGTTGGCCACTTTTTGCTGTTTTTACTGCTGTGACTTTATTTTACACTTTGCGTATAGGGTAGCTTCAGACTTGCTGAATCTAGACTGTTTGGTTTGACTGGAGCACTAAAAACAGCCATCTTGCATTGAGGGCCTCATGCACTCTTGTGGCAGAAGTGTGTGGCTCAGGACCCATTTTAGTTTGGTATTGCTGGAATAAGCTTAGTCTTGGGCTTTCCTATTGGTTGTATTTAAGCCCCACATTTGTGCGGTTTTGCCTATTGTACAACAATGTTTAGTACTGCTGTGTATAGACGCAAATGCTTTGAAAACAGTTTTCCCTAGATATGAACTAGAGAACCTTCCTTAGCTCCACTAGATCTCCGTGCACAACACAGTTGCTCATTGCTGCCTTGCAAGCAACTCTGCATCAACGTGTCTGAACACACTGCGGTCTTTCACTTTAGCCCTTCACAGAATGCCACTTGTTAATCTTGCAACAAACCCTAGTCCATCTGGCCCATCCCCATTAGTTACTGTATATATCTGCCATAATGGATTGAGAGTTTCCCACCATTTCTTCTGCCAGCCTGATTGACATGGACATCCTGAAGCAATGTAGCAATTGTCTCTTGTGTACTGACAACCACTTGCTCCTAAAGCAAACGCAGTATGTGAGAGATGTAACTATACCACAAAATTATAATCTTTTCTTTCACACAATAAACAGGACATCCAAAAGGTTGTCTGCACACTCACCACTCCTCTCACACAAGATAAAGTTATGACACACAATCCCACATATGTGGAGGTACTCACGAAGTGCCTGCTTCAAGACCACAGACCTCACAAGCACACAAACAGAATCCTCCACTGCATCTCAACAAATAAGTCCCTAAGGCAAAACACCTCAAAACCCTAATGTTCTAGTCATGGCAACTCAGTAGTGAGGTGCACAGATGTCCCCCTCACCAGGTTGAAGAAGGTCACATTCATCTGCCTGTCTGGTGTCCGGATCCATCAAATCACGCGCACACTCGAGTCACTCTGCAACAATTACTGCTTTGACTGTCCTAGTACATGTTGGAGTGATGACTTGATGTACCCGTTTAGAGATGTACCAGTTTGGTTTTTATGAAGAGAGGGATCCCATCAGTTGATAGTTTTCAGAAACCTGAAGTTCATATTGACGAGACGATATGATCCAATTTCTGAAAACCCAAAGCTTTTGAATGGAGATTGTGGTGCAGTGAGGTCTGTAAATTTACTGTGTTCCTCAATGTAGTGCAGTCTGTGAGTTGGTGTATATAATTAGCAGGGGTGTGCAGTCCCCCTGCAAAACAGTAAAAAGATTTTTCAGAAACTCTATCATATCTCGCAGATATGAAATTCGAGTTTCTGAAAACTCTCAACTGACACGGATCCAAATAGAGACATGAGTGAACTTTTGATATCCTGTCCCAGGCAGGTATGTCCCTAGCTATAAGCTGCATTCTTCCTTCACCCAGGATGATGCCACAGTACAGACAATGATTTTAATAGTTCGCTTAGCTTCTGGTGTCACTCCGGGGGGGGGGGGGGGTCCAGTATCTGTCAGCTTGGGAAGACATGGTTGACAGCCCACGCTGCTTTGCCAGAGATGGCCTTCACCTTTCTTAAGGCTTTCGGAGACTGGCAGAGATTCTTGCCTCCCCCATAGTGACTTTTTTTTTTAGGCAGTGTGCAAACAAAACTTCCAACATAAAGAAATCCACTCAAGACAAACTCTAGGTCATGCTGCTTGATGCTAGGAGCGTAAACAGCAAACTGCACTCCTCACCTTGAAAGATGCTGACCTCTCTGCAATCACTGAGACTTGGTTCAAAGCCTCAGAAAGCACCCCGGCTGTACAAGGCTAAAATGCCTTTCACATGTTCAGACCCCAAAATGAGTGAAAGAATCAAAGTTGGAGGTGTATCCATCTTAGTGTAGTCCAAATACACCTTAAGACTGATGAAACAGTACGAGCTACTCCAGGTCCAAATAACTATAGGTAAAATGCCCTTCCACATCATCACTAGCTATAGGTCCCCCACTTTGAACCAGGAGAAGCTCCCTGCCTACCTGGACTTGCTCAGTATACAGCCAAACACCTTGGTCATGGGAGATTGTCTATTTGAATGGGTGACTTGCGTGAGCATTAATAGAGCTGCTACAAGGTTCCTGGAATGTATTTCAAATGTACTGGAACAGTTGGTACACACCCCCACAAGGGGCTCAAATGTCCTGGACCTAGTGTTCACCAACATGAGGGATCACTGCACTGTCCCATGTGTTGTCCTCCCTGGTAAAGTCAGACCATAAGTCTGTCATTTTGAAGTAAAGATCAAACCTGACACCCCCCCCCCCCCATAGGCGCTAAAAAAAATACCCATTGTCTACTAAGTGATTTGTATAAAAAGTTTCAAAGCCCCTGCTGTGACTTCGCCAACTGTGACTTCTATGCAGAGGAGTACACAAATGCCCTATATAGACACTTGAACAAATGCATAGTCTCTGCTATACCCAAGAGGAACAAAACCAGATCCTCCCAAAAAAAACAAACCATCCTGGTGGACTGCAAGTATAAATAAGATATACAACAAAAGAAAGTGATATCTAAGAACAGGAGGGAACTTGCTCAATAGATGAAGAATACTCTCCACAGCTTGAACAAGCAAATCTGATATTGTAAAGTCATCTATGGCTGTTTGAGACTAATTGCATCCCTGCTAAAGACTATCATAAAGCATTCTTTAGCTACATCAGAAACCTAAAAGGGAATGCTCAGCTGTATGCCAAGCTTGGTACCACTCATAACAAACCTGAGAAAATTGCCATCCTGCTAGCCAACAGATTGTGCAGTAGCTTCATCCCCCTATCCCCACCAGACATGCACCAAAGCATTCCTGACACCAGTCCTATACCAAACCTCTCCAAAGAACAGCGAATACAAACCCTCTCCACGGTCACAATATGGCCACTGTGGGACAAGATAACTCCTTAGAGTGCTTACTAAACAATCTAAAACAAGCCGTAGAGGAACCACTCATCACCATAGCTTGAGCACTGGCTTAGCCCTGGCAGAGTGGAGAAGAGTGACAGTAATCCCCTTGCACAAAGGGTTTCTATCAACCCATAAGCCTAACCAGCCTTCTCTGCAAGGCCATGGAAAGAATCATCATGGACCTTATCCACAAGGACATGGGTGACCTTCAAACTTTTGACCTGACCCAGTTTGGTTTCATCAGGGGTAGATCTTGCTTATTAAACCTAGTGGACTTTGAGTGTCACCAAAGCCCTGGATGAGGGAAAGCAGTACACAAGGCCTTTGAAACAATCCCCCACTTTGATTTCTTTGAGAAACTCTCTCAGATGGGTATTAACCCATGCAATACTAGATGGGTAGAACTGGCTCACTGATGGAATGCATACCGTCAAAGCTGGGGGGAGTCAGTCTCAACCAATAAACCAGTTGCCAGTGGGGTGCCACAGGGATCTTTGCTGGGCAGTCTACTGTTTGGAATCCCATTTCTCTGAAGTGCAGGTGAAGGTTGGCCTGTGGCTTACCAAATTTGGAGACTACATAAACTGGACGCAACCAGAGTCCCCCAGTGATTACAGAAGGGGCTGACACACCCACATGATTGGCACCAAAGTCCCGGACTAAAACACACAAAAATGCCTCATTATCCCCTTTGGCAAAAGTAGCCCCTGCTAAATATGATATAGATAGCACCCCTCTAAGCTCAAACTCGGTGGTTAGACTTTGGAACACAGGTTGATAGCTATATATAAAATTTGATCATCATCTATCTATAGTGGTTAGAAAAGCCTTCTACATTGTGCATTACATCAAAGACTAGGAAGGTTTGTAACTCTGCTGTACTCTACCCATATCTGACCCCTTATTGAGTAAAATGCTCCATTCTGTATGTACCTCACCAGAGACCTGCACCAACTGGAGATACCACAGAGGTTTCTAACCAAGAGACTCCAGAGCCTCAAAAATATGACCTACATGAAAAGACTAAGCCCTGTCACTGTAATGTGCGTCATAAAGGCTGCTGAGAGGCAACCTGTGCCTAGCCTGCAGAGCAGTCTCTGACCCTGCCCTATTGGAAATGCTGCAAATCAAATGGGAACTCTATCCAGGGATCTCTGCCTAGCCTGTGGTGGTATTAGAACTCCCAGAGATTGTTGCTCCTGGAATAAACTCTTAAAACATGATCATTAAGGAGCTCTACTTGGGAGTAAGTGCAACCTTCCCAACTGGGTGGGTGAGTGTAAATTTGCTCTGGGGGTGGTACCCATGTCCGTCTTGGAAAGGGCAGTCACTGCTGTCCATAGAATTGCACTAACAACCACCTTATAACTATGGTCAATAAGGGTATTGTGTTTTTTATTTATTTATTTTTTTTTTTACATGGCTAAGCCTGTAAAAGCTCTAGGGACATTAGCCTAGATGTCCTTCAAGAATGCAACTGCAGTCATAACATATGGGTTGTCCTGCCTCAGGCAGCCCTCGGTCGGCCGGATTCCAAAGTCTGGGTCAGACGTCGGCTGATGTCGCATTTCTCTCCGTCAGAGCGGCTGGAGTACATAAGCATCAGCCGACGCCATTTTCTTCAGTCTTTCTTGCCGCGCGGTGCCCGAAGCAGAAGCAGTTCGCAAGTGCCGGTCGGTCAGCTCCTGTATTCTTTGAATCCGAAGTCATCAAAGTCATCAAAAAAGCTAAGTACCCCGTTGGGGACCTTTCTTGCCTCAGCTGATGTCAGAATTTACTGAAAAAGTTAACAATTGTCTGTCTTGTGGTAAACAAATACCTCATAAGGATTTCCACTCTTACTGTCTTCCTTGCCTTGGCTCAGACCAAGACGTCTCGGCCTGTGTCAGCGCACTCTTAGGCACCGGGCAGAGTTCACTGAAGACTTTTTCGGCGATAAATTTGCTTATACAATGCCGTCGGATCTTCCGACATCGCAGACTCCTAAGAAACGAAAAGATTGGACCGACATCCTCGGCCCGCGTCTTCCACAGACTCCATGCCAAAACCTACCACGAGTGCTCCAGTTCCCCCTGAGACAGTTATTCCACCGCTCTGAACCGAAGACACCGCTTTACCGACAACTCCGATACCGGAGGCGACACCGACGCCAGTTATAGATTTTCCTCCAGATACTGAAACCGAGGAAATGCCCGAGACCATTGCTGTAGATAAGGTCACTCCTGCACGTGGAGCTGCTAGGCCTCCTATGGCCATGTCTATTAAGGCCTACACTCGTGCTAAGGCAGCCAGCAAGACCAAGCACCTTACTGTTAAGGCCTTACCTCAGCCTACTCCTGAAACACAAATCATGACTATGGCCGCAGACTTAATTTCCATGATTAGAGGTTCACAGGCCCATCCTGAGAGGATCCCAGCCTCCCAGCCTCCTCCTGTTGAGGCCCCGGGTTGAACCCTCTGACCCTATCCCTTCAGATGAAGATTCTGAGGACTCTGTTCACTCCGATGGCCAGGAAGAGCCCTTCCAGACCTATGAGAACTCTGATGCAGAGGATGCCATCCCCTCGGCCTCCCCTCCTGAGGATATTTCTTTTGGGGAAGTTCTGCATACCATGAGGGAACATTTTAAGTGGCAAGGCCAGGAATATTCTGATTCCAGAAAGCGTCTTCGAACCTTCCTTAAAAAGCCCCAACACAGGCCCCTGGCTATACCTCCTGTGCTTGATGTTTTGGATGACCTATACTCTGACGCCAGTGTTACCCCGGATACTCTTCCTCCTGCCCCAGCCAAGCCAGACAGATATTATAGGGTCCCAGAAACACATTCTCATTTCTTTAGGGCCCATGCTGTTGATTTAGAAACTATTTCTCAGGGACCTAAAGGGGTTTCAGCATCCACCTCCAAAAATCCCTTGCCTTCCAACAGGGAAGCTAGGTCATTAGAGAGATGGGGGAAAAAGGTCTTCACCTCCACTACTTTATCTATGAGAGCTCTGAATTGCCTCTTTCATATGTTTCAATATCAGGATTACTTGTTAGACTATTTACAGAAAACATTGGCCTCTCCTGAACCTTTAGACAGGAAGTCTTTGCAGGAAGCTGTACATAATTCTCAGCAAGTCAGCAATCACTTTCTGCAGTGTGGATATGATGCATTGGAAGCTTCATGTAGGGCAGCTATGACAGGGGCGGTCATTCGTAGACATGCATGGTTAAAAGAACAACCTCTACCAGATCATGTTAAGTCAAAACTTCTTGATGCACCTTTGGAAAAGAACAAGCTTTTTGGCACTAATGCTAAAGATGTGTTAAAGTCCATCGAGGAAAAAGCAAAATCAGTTCAGACGGTCAAAGATTTCCTCCAGGTTCAGCCACCCAGATTCAGCAGGAATTGGCCTTCTAAAAACTGGTCCTTTCCTAATCCTGAAAGATTTCAAAGGGGTAAAAACAGGCGTGGCCGAGGAAGAGGACAATACAGAGGTTCTTACAGGGGGCGACAATGGCAACCAGCAAACCAAAGAAGTGACACGGGGGTCTCCCCTGCCCCACAGGGACAATCTCAATGGCTTTCCTCTACTTCTGCTGATCAAGGAGCAAATAGAAGCTCCCTTGGGCGGAAAATTATCTCTGTTTTCAGACAATTGGCACAGATTGACAAAGGACAAATGGATTTTGGACATTATAGACCAAGGTTACAGGTTCCACTTTCATACCTTACCAAGAAAACAAGGCATGCCAAACCTACCACAAAACCAGAGGGCAGAGGCTATCAAGCAAATTTCTCTGCTTGCTCAGATCAAAGCAATAGAAAGAGTTCCACAACAAGAACAAGGCCAGGGGTTTTACTCAAGACTGTCCCTTGTTCCAAGAAAAGAAACTCAATGGAGACCAATACTGGATTTGTCCGCATTAAACACTTTTCTCATAGTACCAAAGTTCAAAATGCTGACTACAGCAACTCCTTCCCATGCTGGGCAAGGGGTCTTGGCTGATTACTCTGGACCTCAAGGAGGCATACCTGCATGTCCCTATCAGACACAGCTGCAGAAGATACCTCAGATTTCTTGCAGGGCCAGAGCATTATCAATTCTCAGCATTGCCATTTGGCTTATCTACTGCGCCCAGAGTATTTACAAAATGCCTGGCTTCAGTAATTGCTCATTGCAGGCTCCAGGGGATCCAGATTTACCCATACCTGGACGACTGCCTCATACAAGCGGACGACAAACTGATTTTGACAAAAAACTTGAACTATGTTATACAATTGCTACAGGCTCTGGGATACACAGTCAACTTCCAAAAGTCAAGACTTCAGCCATCCCAGCAAATAACCTTCTTAGGAGCCAATCTAGACACAGCCTCTCAAATGGCTTACCTGACAGAAGACAAGCAAGAGAAGTTAACTCATTATTTCAAAGGTTTGGCAAAACTCACCCAGATGACTGCAAGGGGATTCCTACAGGCCCTGGGTTACATGGCATCCTGCATTCTCCTGGTTCCATTAGCAAGACTATACATGAGAAAGCTTCAATGGTACCTAAAAAGCCTATGGTTTCAGCACAGCAACAACCTAGAGGCAACCATACCGCTCATTCCATCCCTACAAAAGGAATTCCTATGGTGGGCTTCGGTAAGCCAGGCAAACACAGGTATGTCATTCAAAAAACCTCAGCTAACACAGACCATGACCACAGATGCCTCGGACCTTGGATGGGGGGCGCACATGGAGGGCAGATGTATACAAGGACAATGGTCTCCAAAGGAAACACATCTGCATATAAACCAAAAGGAAATGCTGGCAGTAATGCATGCCAGAGGCCTTTCGACAACAACTTCAGCAAGGCCATCTACTGATACGGACAGACAACACCACTGTGATGTGGTACATAAACAAGCAAGGGGGCACCCATTCCTACCCCCTTTGCAGACTGACAATGAACCTTTGGGAAAAATCGCTGAGCCTAAACATACAGTTGCAATCCCAGTTTGTTCCAGGCAAAGACAATGTACTGGCGGACAGCCTAAGCAGGAATTTCATAGATCCACACGAGTGGAGGTTACATCCGAAAATCTTCACACAACTCACCTTGACATGGGGCAAGCCAGAAGTAGACCTATTTGCCTCCCACCTCAACCATAATCTACAAAAATTCTGTTCAAGGACATACCATCCACAAGCTTGGAAAATAGTGCTCTTTCATTCAACTGGAACTTTTTAAAAATCTATGCATTCCCACCTCTGCCACTGATGACCACAGTATTACTAAAGATCAAAGCAGAGGCGCCCAAGGGGATCATAATAGCTCCAGACTGGCCAAGACAACACTGGTACCCACTACTACGGAGCATATGTCACAACAAAAAGTGGGCCCTTCCCCAATGGCCCCTACTTTTACACAACTTCAAAACAGTGCATCCAAACCTTCAGACACTGCAGCTAACAGCCTGGGAGATCCCATGAATAACCTCAATCTATCTCTCTCCAAGGAAGTTCAGCGGATATTAACAGAAGCTCGAAGACCATCCACCAGAAAGTTTTACTTAGCAAAATGGAAGAGATTCAGCATTTGGAATACCAGCAAGGGACATGATGCATCATTATTGAATATCCCACTCATCCTGGAATATTTGGCAGATATGCTACAAAATGGACTCTCATATTCTTCCATAAAGATACATGCTTCAGCTATCTCAGCTAGATATAACACTGATCTGCCTGTGTTCTCACATCCTTTAAGGCAATTCCTCAGGGGAATCGAGAACATTAAGCCACCAAGAAAGGCTCCAGTGCCAGCTTGGGACCTCAACTTTGTCCTAGAAAAACTGACTCTACCTCCCTTTGAGCCAGCAGCTTCAGTGGACTTACAATTTTTATCATGGAAGACTGCTTTCCTTTTGGCAATTACCTCAGCAAGAAGGGTTTCGGAACTACAGGCCCTAATGGCAACACCACCGTTCATAATCTTTCACAGAGACAGGGTCTCCTTAAGAACCAACCCTACTTTTATGCCAAAGGTGGTATCTAGGGTTTCTTTAAATCAAGCTATTCACCTGCCTACTTTCTTCCCCAATCCTGAGAGTAAAGGGGAAAGACTGTTGCATACCTTGGACATTCACAGACAGCTTCGCTACTACCTGGACAGAACCAAGACCAGTAGGAAGTCTGATCAGCTTTTTGTAGCTTACGCCCCTGGAGTACAAGGAAAAGCAATTTCCAAACAGACTATTTCAAAATGGATTGGACATTGCATCAGATTTTGTTATTCCTTCCATGGGAAGAATGTTCCAGCCAATGTCAGACCACACTCCACCAGAGCTACAGCCACCTCTACAGCATTCTTAAGAGGGGTGCCTACAAAAGACATTCTAGAAGCTGCTACATGGAGCTCCGTGCATACATTCTCCAAACACTAGAATCTCCCTTTATACTCCAGATCCAGAGTCGGCTTTGCTTCGGCAGTCCTGCAGGGTTTGATTGCCACACCATCTCTTTCCTAGAGCATTCCTCCTCCCCCAGCTAAGCTATGGTATTCAACCCATATGTTATGACTGCAGTTGCATTCTTGAAGGACATAGTACAGTTTTGTACCTACCATAAATGTAGATGTCCGATAGATATGCAACTGCAGTCTGATTTTTCCCTCCCTCCATACCCCTCTATGCCTTGGGTCCACTTCTATCCCTATTTCTCTTAGCTGGGGATATCTGTTATGGTGTATCTGTTTATTGCTTACTTACTTGGAATCCTGTTTTTGTCTTCCAATTTGATTACAGCCTTCCTTGGAAGGCACCTGGCATCTGGGGCAAGAAACACTGAAGAAAATGGCGTCGGCTGATGCTTATGTACTCCAGCCGCTCTGACGTCTGAGAGAAATGCGACATCAGCCGACGTCGGACCCAGACTTTGGAATCCGGCCGACCGAGGGCTGCCTGAGGCAGGACAACCCATATGTTATGACTGCAGTTGCATATCTATCGGACATCTACATTTATGGTAGGTACAAAACTGTACTTTACTTCCTATGATCTTGACTTTTTTTGTTTGCTACCATCAAGCCATTTGCCAGATAAGTCTAGAATGGCCTCTCCTTTATTCCAGTTGCTGTTGCCCCACCCATATAAACCCAGGCAGTCTTGAGATCCTGTTCTGTCTATCCTGATAATTCAGATCACCCATTATCAACTCCAGTTCCTGTTCTGCACTTGCTGTCTGTATCATTTTCCTCAATATCACAACCTTGCTATGGGACATGGGCTGAGATTAGGATTAGGAATACTACCCTGTCATTACATTGTAGTCCGTCTGTCGCTAATTCTGATTATATCCGTCACTGTCTTCTGAAGCCGTGACCTCCCCACAATTCCTACAGCATTTCTAGCCTGCCCTTCTCCAGGGTAGTAAACTCTGGATCCCAAACCAAGAGGCTTTGCTGTACTGTCCATCCACCTCGTCTCCTGCATACATAGGATGTCCAGCCTCCTTATTGTCATCTACTTCAAAGCCTCATCCTGTCAGTGGACTACACGGAGTTTGGCAATTCTTAGCTCATGTTTGGCAGGTTAGTTTTATGTCCAGCTTTCCCTCATCTGAGCCATCTCCGGTAACCTAAGCTGGGCAACTGGACACCAGCCAAACCAGTAGCTTATTGACCCAGAGCTGCTGGGCTTCATGGCAGGTACGCACTGACCAAGAGGAAGCGCATACACCCCCTTCCAGAGTTAGCATTGGGTCCCTGACATGGGTCTAAATAGGCTGGGTCTTCAACACACTTATCACTAAGCAAATACCATGACCATTTTTGGCAACATTAATCAACACCACCAAATCGCCTAAATGGCACCATGTAGAGTCTGTGCTGCTGCCCACAGCTACGTGGAAACACTGCATGTTTTTTGGAGATGGGTGAAACCCCACAGAGGGAGAGCATGCAAACTCCAAACAGGCATTGGTCAGAAGTCCGGATCGAGCCTTGTAACTTGTGCATAGATAGTGAAGACCTTAAACATCATCCAAAGTTCCATTGGCATCCAAGAAGTCATGCTGTTGACAGGCATTTGTGGCCTTCTAGCTAGCATCCTTTGTGCCCCCCCCCCCCCACTGTGCTAGTTGTTTCCCTTTACAGAGCTGGGCTAACTGAGCGCTCCACTTTGAGGTGGTCTGTGCTCCAGGAATCCAGGCTGCCTTGTCTGCAAGTCCCTCCTTCCCCATTTCTTGGGCTCCTGCTTCATGTAGGAGCAGTTGTATTAGGGCCTGGTACAGGATTGTGGCAGAGTTCTGTGGGGTATGCTGCTTGTCTCCCTCTTGCAGCCCTTCTCCTTGGTGAATGGTAACTGGGTGCTCTGCTCCCCTTTTGTATTTAGCATCTTTTGGCTGGCTTATGGAGGGCACCGGTCCTTGGACAAGGAGTTCTACTTTTCCACCTGGAACCTACTGATTCCAGGCTAGATTGCTGTCGCACTTCCATTCTGGTAAATGTGGATGCTCTGTGTGGGCCATTCATTCCTTTCTTTTGGATGGTGAACTGGCTGTCTGTAACTAGTTTGATATTGGTCCTATAAAGTTTGACTGCTGTGCCAAGTTTGTTCTGCTTATCTGCTTACTTTGTTGTGGAAGGTGGTATGACTGTCTCCTGTTCTCATTTGTGTTTGTGTTTTTAAATAACTAGGTTTGACGTTATTAAAATGGTTGCTTTCCCTTTGTGGGAGGGTCCCAGTTTGTCTGTTTCATGTCACTTGTTTCAGAAGGTAAGCTTTTGGCCCTCTGCTCCACTCCTGACAAAGGTGATACTGTGATCAGTTTTCCTTGGTAGACTTTGAGCTCTTCTTGGGGTGACCAAGGTGGTTCCACCTTTGTCAGATGGTTTGTTTCCTGTTTTGCTGCATTGGGAGTTTTATTTTATAATGCTGTATGGCAGCTTGCAGCAAGGACCATTCAGAGAAATTGTAGAACTGCTGGGGAAGCCTTCTGCTTTGGTTCATTTGGTGGAGGTTTATAGGTGATTACTAGGCTAACAAACCCATGGGGCTTTTAAGACTAGCCGTACTTCCCAGGTGCATCTATATAGGTGGTCAAGCATTTTAGGCCAGCTCTGTTCACTAGACACATGTTCCAGACCAGACTTTTTTCCCTGGGTAAAGAGCAAATTGAGGTATTCTGAGGGGAAAAAAGTGACTAAGAATGTTTTTTCCGAGTATAATAGGCTCATAGGTTGGTACTGGGCTATCTGCCCGAAGGCATATATTAGCCCAGCCACGTTGTGTGGTATTCACCGCCCCTTTAGTAGTTCCCTAGACCCTTGTGCTAGCAGCTAGTACCCTTGGCCCCTATCTAGTAGTGCTGTTGGTGTGAACTTTGTTACCCATCCACTCATCAAGGTTCCTCTTGAAGAGTGATAGTGAGGGGCTCTGTCTTGTGTAGATCGGGACCCTGTTCCATAGTAAGGGAAGTCTCTGCGAAGGGAATCTATCCCTCCAGCATGTTCTATTCATCATTGTGTTGAGGTTTATATCCCTAGAGCGTGTAGCTGGAGTAGATTTGGTTTTGCTAAGATGGAGCATGTTCAACAATTCTGGGTTGGACATGGTTCTGTACGTTAGACAGAGATCGCCACTGAGAAAGTGGTATGCAACAGAGAACAGTCTTGGCTTTTTCAATCCTGCTGCATAGGGAAACTGTTTGAGGCCAGTAATCCTCTTGGTTAGGTACCTTTGTGGTCTCTCCAGCTGCTGGAGATGTCTAGCCAGGTACATTCCAATTGGTGCATTGTACTCAATAATGGGTCTGATGAGTGAAGAGTAGAGGGGCACCATTACATTCTTAGATCTGGATGCGAACCCTTTTGTGATCAGATGGGTCACATAGGATTTTCTAACCACTTTGGCAACATGGTTATCAAAGGAAAGCTGACTATCTACTTGGGTCCCTAGATCCCTTATTTCTTCAGATTTCAGGGGATTATCTCCTATGTTGTAGTTTGCGGGTACTCTGTTTTTTCAAAAGAGGATTACTACGCATTTATTTGCATTTAGCTTGAGACCATGGCTTTGACACCATGCATCAGTCTCATTTAGGCCCTTCTGGAGGATCTCCATGTCGGCCGGAGACTGTTGTTGCACCCAGTTTGCAGTAGTCTGCAAACTTAGTCAGCCACAGCCCTTCCGTGCTTCCCTGTACTTCTGAGAAGTATATGTCAAACAGGAGGGGCCCCAGGACAGAGCCCTGAGGCACAACACTCGTTACTGGTCTGGATTCGGACATAGATCCCGCTACTCTTACTTTATGGGATCTGTCAGAGCCAGTTTGCGATCCATCTTTTGACGCAAGGGTTTATGCCCAGGCTGGTGAGCTTATCAATAATACCTGAATGGGGAATGGTGTCAAATGCTTTAGCAAGGTCAAGGTAAGCCTTGTGTACCTCCTTTTATCTAAAGCCTGAGTAACTGTCTCAAAGAAATCCACCAGGTTCCGGAGGCATGATCTGCCCTTGAAGCCGAACTGTGTGGGGTCCAACGACTGGAGGTTCCCAATCTCTCCATTTAGGAGTTCCATAATGATTTGCTCCATAGCCTTGCAGATCAAACTGGTCAGGCTTATTGGTCTGTAGTTCCCAGGGTCAGTTGTGGCCCCACCCTTGTGTAGCGGGACCACAACTGCCGTGTGCCATTCTATGGGCACATATTCTGTGGAGAGGCTGAGACTGAACAGGGTATTAAGATGCGGGGTTAATTCCTTTTGGAGCTCGCATAGGACACAGCCTGGGACACCATCTGGTCCCATGGAGGCAGTGTTTTTAGCTTTAGATAGAGCCTTGTTAACCAACGTATCAGTAATTGGACTTGCACAATCCCCTAGAATGGTAATGGGCCCTGTAGGTGGTGAGGGGGAATCTGCAATGAACCTGTCGGCCAAGATTTTGGCAATGTCAGAAGGGTCCGTGTATTTTGTTCCATTTTGTACTAGCTCAGAACAGACCTGAGCGATGCCATTTAGGTTTGTGATGTAGCCATAGAAGGCCTTATGGTTATCCTTGGCATGCTTGGCAACTTTCTTTTCAAAATTAGCTTTAGTTGACTTGATGAGGGCCGTCAATTTCTTACTAATGCTGATCAGGGATGATTTTTCTACTTGAGATTTGGCCTTTTTTTGTATAAGTCTCCTCCTTTTATTGTAAAGCTTGCTTATGGCCAGGGTCCACCAGACTGGTTTCTTCTTGCTAGAGGAAGGAGTCTTGGTTTTATTTGGGGTAGCATGGTCCATGCAATCCTGAAGATGCATATAGAGTGCCTCTGTGTAGGATTCTGCATCCTAGATATCCATATCCTTCTGCAAGGGAATAGTCATATTTGACAAAGTGCTCTGTATGGGATTTTTGAAATCGGACAGTTCTATCGGGGACCAAATGGGTATAACCAAGGAAATTGAGTTGGGGCACAGGATCTGAATTGGCTGTATATAGTAAGGCCTTGAGTTTAATTCTGTTTGCTGCCAAAAAAAGCAATTATTGTAAGTCTCTCTCAAGAATTATGAATTATCTTGCTATTTTAATTCTTCTGTGTACGTATTAATTGTATTGTATTTTAAGTCCAGCTTTTCTAGACAAACGACGTCTTCTCACCTGACTACTGTTTCTCTCAGACCTATGGATACTCTTAAGCCTAGAAACCAGGTTCCTCCTAGAAAATCTACCTCTAGCCACGGTCTTCTACCACCCCAAGCCCAAATGCTTAAGATGACAGAGTATCTTATCTCCCTTATCTGGGGCAGTCAGTCCACAACTTCTGAAAGGAAAAAGCACCCTTCTCCTGAACTAATGACAGAACTGGATTCTGAGGAATGTGATTATTCATAATTTGAAGAGGAACAACCTCTGACTGCTTGGATTCAGATGAAGAGGAATCCATTCCTTCTGCCTCCCCACCAGAAGACCTTTCCTTTGGGAGAACCCTTCACACACACTGGGGATATTTCCACTGGGAATCTCGGGACTTCCCTCAGTCTAAGAAAAGGCTGAGAGTTTCTAGACATGCTTTAGCACAGACCCCTGGTCATCCACCCTATCTTAGAAGTGGTGAATGATGTTTTCCATGAATCCAGCTTAGCCCCTGACGCCCTCCCACCTGATTCCAGTATACCTGACGGGTATTACAGAATATTGGGTTCTCACAAATACCTGTACATAAATCCTGCTGCAGACCCAGAGGTCATTACACAGAGACCTAAAGGAGCTAGGGCTAGTTCTGCAAAGAATCCTACTCCTGATAAGGATGCCAGAGCTCTGGACAGATGGGGTTAAAAAAAATTACTTCTGCAACCTTGGCTATCGGAGCACTCAACTGTCCATTCCCTATGTTTAAAATATCAACAACGCACTTTGGAACTAATAAAGCAAAAGAATTCTACCTTTCCTGACTGTGCCAATTCTAAAGAGCTAGCAGATTTACTGCTCTCTACTTGTCAGGTGGCAAAACACTTTTTTTTTTTTTTTTTTTTTTCTCTCTCTTTTACACTGTGGATGTGATGCACTAGAAGCCTCTAGCAGGGAAGTAGTGTTTGGATGTGTCATTAGGAGACCTACATGGTTGAAGGAACAACCTCTCCCTAAATTGATGCACCCTTGGATAAAGACCGCTTGCTTGGAGAAAAAGCAGAAGAGGTGCTTAAAAAGATGAAAGACTTGGCAAAATTTATGCAAACAGTGTAAGATTTCTTTCAGGTAAAACCTCCTAGATTCAGCAGAAATTTTCCCTCTAGGCACTGGTCTTTTCCTGCACCTATCAGACGGGCAAGGTAAGCCCCGCAGGGACAGACCACCTAGGCCCCTATCCCAGGGACAACAGAGAACCAAACAGTGGACCACTTCTACCCCAAAGGCAGAGAGTTCTTTGCCATCCCACTATGGCAAAAACTCTTGACTCCCACTTCTTCTCTGCCCTCCTTCCTCCCACCAAAGGCTAGGAGGAAGGCTGTCCCTCTGCAAAGAAAATTGGCTGTCTGTAACAAAGGACCAATGGATCTTGATAATTTTTCAGGGATACAAATTCACTTTCAACGAACTCCCAATTCCCAGAGGGTACCCAGACTTATCTCCAAATCATTGGGCAGAGGCATTAAAACAAGTCCAATATCCCAGGGGGCAGTAGAACCTGTTCCTGCAGATCAAGCAGGCAAAGGCTTTATTCCAGGCCATTCCTTGTTCCAGAAAGGATAGCACTTGGCACCCCATCCTGGATCTGTCTATTCTAAACACCTCCCTGGTGGTCCCCAAATTCAAAATGCTAACTTTGCAGCAGCTGCTGTCTATGCTGACCAGAAATGCCTGGTTAATGACCCTAGACCTAAAAGATGCCTACCTCCACATTCCCATAAGGAACTCCGCAGGAAATTCCTGTGCTTCAGAGCAGGCCCACAACACTTTCAGTTCTCTGCGCTTCTCTTTGGCTTATCTACTGCTCCCAGAGTATTCACCAAATGTTTGGCCCCAGCCATAGCATTTTGCAGACGGAAACGTACAGATTTCCCCTTATTTGGACGACTGCCTCATACAGACAGTGTGCAAAGAAAAGCTGCTCCAGGACCTCCGCTTTGTCAAGTCTCCTGACTTCCTTGGGGTTCACTATCAACGGGAAGAAATCAAAGGAAACTCCCTCCAGGAGAATTATTTTCTTGGGAGCACTGCTGACACAGCGTCCTAACTGGCCTTCCTATCCCCAGAAAAGCAGAGCTTCCTGCCTCTACTTTTACCCAGCTGGCATTCACAGCCTGTAGAGAGACCTCTCTTCCTCTGCTCCCCTGTATAAAGGATGAGTTTATCTGGTGGGTGGGGGCCTGTGCCAAGAACAAGAGTCTCCCCTTCATCCTCCACCGAAACGGGCAGACCATCACCACCGACGCCTCCGATGTTGATTGGGGTGCTCATCTAGCAGGCAGGTGCACCCAAGGTCTTTAGGATGCCCAACACCTTCCCTTACATATCAACCAGATGGAAATGATGGCAGTACAAAAGGCGCTGACATCCTTCCAACCACATCTCAGGCCTGGGGTTCTCCTTATCAAAACAGACACCACCACAGTAATGTGGTACATCAACAAATGGGGAGGGACCCAATCTTACCCTCTGTGCAGGCTAGCCATGAACCTCTGGCTGGCTGACTGCCTCCTCCATGGGATTACACCCAATAACCCAATACCTACCAGGGATCAACAACACCCTGGCAGACCACTTAAGCAGAAACTTACTGGACCCCCACAAATGACAGCTCCACAGAAAGATCTTTTTGCAAGCCGCTTGGGAGTGGGGAAATCCAGAGGTATATCTTTCCTTCACACCTCAACCACCAGCTAAAGAAATTCTGTACCGGGAAATATCACCACCTAGCATGGAAGGTGGATGCCTTGACCTTTCCCTGGAACTCTGTGTAAGCATTCCCTCTGCCTCTTATTCCCAAGGTACTGATCAAGATAAGGGAGGAGGGACCAAAGGCCATCCTCATTGCTCCAGATTGGCCCAGACAACATTACAGCCTCCCAGTCGGCTTCCCCTGATCCTAGACCTCTTGACTCCAGCGGTGGGGGGGGGGGGGGGATGCTGCACCCAGACTTAGACTCTCAAAACTATCAGCATGGCTAATACTCTAAAGGCAAGCAAGGGGCACCTGTTAAGCAAACCCGTCCTAGACATTATCACAGGCCCAGCACCAGAAAATCTTACGCAGGGAAGTGGAAAAGATTCTGCTCCTGGAGCCAGTCCAGAGGGGCTAGTTCCTCACAACCTTCTGTCCCTCTTATCCTGGACCATCTAGCAGAGTTACTCAATAGTGGCCTCTCCTTCTCTTTTGTTAATCTACACCTCAGCCATTTCAGCTCATTTCGATATAGACTAGCCCCTGTTCTCACATCCTTTGATTAAGCAATTCCTCAGTGGGGTTTCTAACATCAGACCTCCCAGAAGTCCACCACGCCAGTCTGGGACCTGAATTATGTTTTGGAAAAACCAACATTACCACCCTTCGAACCTTCTGCTTCAGCAGAACTGAAATACCTCTCCTGGAAGACTGCTTTCTTACTAGCTATCACTTCAGCCAGAAGGGTTTCAGAACTTGAGGCACTGATGGCCATTGAGACCTTCATCATTTTCCATCCAGACAGGGTCTCCTTTAGGATTAACCCCTCCTTTATGTCCAAGGTGGTATATAATGTGACTTTCAACCAGGCCATTTATCTGCCCACCTTCTTCCCTAACCCTCAAAACAAGGGGGGAACGAATTCTGCATTCACTAGACGTGCACAGGCAGCCCGGATATTACCTGAGCCATATTAAAAACCTTCAAGAAAATGGGTCGACTTCTCAGCTTTGCCCCAGGGGCAGAGGGGAAGCCCATTTCCAAGCAAACCATTTCCAAGTAGATATCGCACTGTATCCATTTCTGCTACAGATTACATGGGGAAACCACCCTCTAAGTCGATTCGTTCCCATTCCACTAGGGCAGACTCTCCTTCCATTCCTCGGAGGAGTTCCCACCAGTGACATCTTGGAAGCTGCCACCTGGACCTCAGTCCATACCTTTTACAAAGCATTACCACCTTCTTTTCTCTAAGGTTAGGGCAGGGTTTGCCTTTTGCAGTTCTGCGGAGCTTGCTTACCCATGCCTAGGTCTCTAATCCTCCAACCCCTCTCCTCAGCTTTGGGAATCCTGCAACAGTGAAACACGAAGACCCATAGTACAGTTGTGTACACTTAACATAAATGTAGATGTTTGTGTATTCACTGTTGCAGTCATGGTTTCTCTCCCTCCTTTCCCCTTATATCCTCTTTCTTTAGGGAGACATAAGCTTCTTAGGTTAGTTTGTAATGACCAGGACCACTTTGCCATATTTCCTTGGGTTTCTGACCTGGTTAGGGCAAGAAAAACTGATGTAATGGTGTCGGCTGCCTTGTTTTATAGCACTGATGACCTGATGTTAGTCTACAAGTGACAGCAGCTGAGACACAAAAACATGGACTCTGGTATTCGGGCCAGCCGAGGGCTACCACAGCAGGGATAACCCACAGGTGACTGCAACAGTGAATACACTCTTTTGGTAAGTGTACACAACTGTACTTCATGGCATGCCAATTGAGAGATGAGGGTACTCGCTGTTCCTTTCCTTGCATGTGGCTTCTGTCCCTGTTGTCCATCTCTTTGTATAGAGTGAATGGTAAGAATGTCAGGGGGTCCCTCATTCCTTTAAGCAGTCTGGTCATTTGAGGGCTCCCTAGAAGGCTGTAGACCTGGATAGTCACACTAATTGTCTTGCAATGCTTTGTCAGTGGAGGGTTTTGATTGTGTCTTACCTTTATGGAATGGGAAGCAGTCATGTTCTTGGTCCCAGGCCTTGGTTATGAGTAACTTTGCTGTTTTTTTAGTGTTGCTTTCAGTGCATGTTTGGTATGAACTTTATTGCTATGGTTGCCATGACTTTTTTGGCCTGTCCTACTCCCTTTTGTGGGTTTTGAATCTGCTGTTTTGGCTAGGGCTGGTCCTGGTGTGGTACTCAAGCATATGCCATCCTGGTGGTTTTACTACTTGATTTTATCCAACCATACTGACTTTTCAAGGAGGGCTCTTTGTGGCTATAATGGACAGCTTTTTACTATATTGCTCTGCAAAGAGGACCCTCCTTCAGACCAAGACGCTCTTCACCTCTGACCCCTCCCTCTCACACTGTGGTATTTAGTCCTTCCAAAAAATCCTGATAGCCGTATGGCAAATATATACTTGTATGCCCCCTTTTTACAATAGGGGTACCACATCCTTAAAGCTTTTCGCAGGTGAGTGTTAGCTATTGGTCTTCCCCTGTGTCTGTTAGTTTGTCACCTTGCATGTAGTTCATGCATGATGTCATATTGCACATAGTGATGGGTGTACTTCTATTTGCAAGCATGCACTTGTGTAGAAAAATTGCATTGGATGCTAATTAGGTAAATAAGAAACCCTACCATGTAGTTCATCAAAAGGAACTCTGTAACTGTAGGTATGCAAGAATGAAGCTGTTTCTTCAGTGGGTATTAATGGAAACTGTGCTTCATGTCTGGACCTGTCTCTCCAGATGATACTGAACTTGGGATATTCCTCAGATGTTGCCAAATTGCTTTAGTTTGTGCTGGTAACAAAAACAAACCTGCGTAAATGAGTAACACCTATACGGTTTCTACCAAACTAAAGATTTTTTGTAATCTGTGTATAATTAACTTTTTAGTTGTAAAGTAGGTATTTACAGCAATAATTTATTTTTTTTTTTTTATTGTAACAGGTGCGGTTTTGAAGGATGTGAGAAGTCTTTTCTTGTTCCTAGTAAACTTAAACGCCATGAAAAAGTACATGGAGGTAAAAGCTTTTCTGTTAAAACTAATACATTGCTGTTTATATATATAAACTGAAATTTCATTCTCTGTGTCCTGATCTCAATTTTAGGGTATACATGCAAGAAAGAAGACTGCACATTTATTGGCAAAACTTGGACTGAATATCAAAACCACTTAAAGGAATGTCATACAGGTCAGTAAAGTACAATGCCTGACCAATAAGTAAGTGCCTAGATAGTTTTCCACCTGAAAGAAAAAAAATCTGAACAGTACTAGGTTACCTAAAATACACAGAACGTAAATGATGACTTTAAGTTTTAAGGTGGCTAGGTTTATCCAACCCAAATGAACAACACAGCTTTCCACGTCTTGTACTGTGACCATCCATATTATCACATCAGCAATTCTTTGAGTTCAGCCTTTAGTATGTGTTACTTCCCAAATGTCCTGGACTTTTTTTCAGAGGAATTCCTGATTTTTACCTCAG